>NW_022204507.1:6371971-6470579 GCF_008831285.2 Nymphaea colorata | reverse complement strand
ACATAGGGCAAATGGTCTGCATACATCTGTATGAATAATTTCTACTTTGATGTTGCTCATTTTAGCAGATTTTATGTATGTGTTACTCTGCTTATACTTAATATGTCCTAGACGATATTGCCAAAACATATAGAATTTCATTCAACATGCCACATTTATTGCCAATTGATATATTGCCACAAGATAGAGACTCATGGATCGTAGTTAATCAGTCAAACATGTATAACCAATCCAGATTGAATCTTTCTAAATAAATAATTTTGAATTTTCAAATGAAAACAGTATCCAAATTTATCTAGTCAGAAAATAGAAACAAGGTTTCTGCTATAAGATGATACATAAAATGTATCCACTTAAGTTTAAAACAGAACCACTCTGCATTTGTTTTCGAAGAAAGTACTTCTCTTATGTTCCATTGGCTCCCTTTCTTTCATAAAAGCCTGCAAGGTATCGGCAATATACACAATGTCACTCGAATTAACCAACCAGTTATTAACTGGAATATTAATCAAGTTACATTCATGAGAAATTAATGATAAATTATCTTTCCGAGCCAACAGTTCACATACTTTTCACAATTTGTCTTTTTATGTCATTTCTTCTTACAGAAGAAGCACTTCATAGAAGAGACACCTTTTTGAGGCTTGATAGTAGATTGGTTAGATGTTCATGTAGCGGACTTTTTAGCCTTTTTCTTTATGACATTTTTCTTTGGTCCGATTTTATGTTGACTTTTATGAGAAGCCACATGTGCACTATGCACATTCTCACTCTTCAATCTCTCTTCTTCCTCAACACACTTGGACATCAAATCATTGAATGTCTATCCATCATTATGCATGTTGTAAGAGATGTTGAAAGAACCTTATTCAGCAGGTGGAAAGAATAGAATCATGTGGACTAAGAGGACCAAAGGAGTTAGCAACTCTAGACTACAGAAGCAGCAAGTGAAGGGAAATAGATCACTCACACTTTTCAAAGATTGCTTTCTCATGAGTTGTCTTTTTATTAGTCAAAAGGGCAGACTCATCACATGAAGTGTTAGGTATAGATCCATATATCCTAATGTCAACAGTACATTTCTTTTCAATAGTAGAATTAGATCCATAAAAAATGAGAATATTACTTGAGCTATAAAAATAACAGAATTAGGCAATGCATGTGACAAAAGATATACGTGCCCATTCATGCTTGATCAATACAATGAAATAACAAATATAATAATAACGCCCTTATATTTTTTTTTCCAAAGCAAGTGTGAGAGGCCATTGAATTCTCACTTTTGTGATAAACCACGACATAACATACACCTTTACTCTCCCTATGCTGTCGGAAGGGTGGGCAAAAAGCCCTCCCCTTCTCCATTATGATAGGAAGGGCCCTCTCCATTTGTCGTCTTTTTCACAATGGACCAGGCCCCTGATGGGGTCTGTTCTGCTGTGCTGCTGCAAGGCAAAGAGACGCGAGGCTGCCTGGGCATGTGTTCCTCATCTGCTTCTCTCCCTCTCGTCTAGAAGGAGGCACTGCTATCGACGGGAAAAGAAAAGGCAGGTCTGCCACTTGGTGGCCCATGCCCTCCTTTTGGTCGGTGGTTTCATCGGTGATAGAGAGAAGGGCTTCCACGCTCCTTGATTTGCTTCAGGGAAGGCCCAATGGCCTTCCATCTATGTCTCTATCTCGTATACCTGAAGAGGGGTTTGCCGGATGCTTCCAGCGGAGGGACAGAGCCCCTCGCTAGCAACCCCTTGTTATTTTATTTTTAAAATACTAAAGAGTACAAGGAGAGAGGGATTGCAGAGACAGAGATGTGCAAGAGCGCGAGAGTGAGAGAGTTTCGAAATGGCCAGTGACAATCTGCCGTCCTCTCTCTCTAATACAAACAAACAGTACATGATACAAAGAGTGTAGAACTTGTCTTTAATACCAATTGTTGGAGTTTTGAAGTAATACTAGCCTTCAAATGCACATGCTCAAGCATAAAAATAAATATATAAGACTTATACTGGTTCCTACCATAGTGCACAAAGAGAAGAATGAAGACGAATGACCTCCTCGGCCAACGACCACGGTCGATGAGCACGAACTGAGAATACCAAAGGTGAGTAGGGATAGATCCTCATAAATTTTCCACCTCTATTAAACCACTCTTACATCATGTGGTATTGAGCAGAGAGTTTGCAGTGCTGGAATCGGACGATCGAGGCGGAGCTGAAAGAATAGAGAATGCCATGGGAGCACCGATAAGAAGTGAAGTAGATCAACCGTGGTTTGGACACGGAGTTCGTTCTGATTCCGTGGTTGGGACACGGAATGCTTCCCTCCCGTGGTTTGGACATGTTACGGATGGTCCAATGGGACCCACATAAAATGACGCTTTGAAGAGACGCTGTTGAGAAAGCGCGCCTGTGTCTCTGTGGACATCCAAGCGACTCGGAGCAGAAAAATCGACAGAGAGAAGCAGGTTTCTCTCCCTTCAGACAACAGTGAGAGGGACGGTAAAAGAAGAGGAGACAATGCCAATGGTGAGCGATCAGAGGCTGAGCAAGAATGGCGAACGGTCAGAAGCATGAGCAAGAAAGAGACAAGAAGAAGAGGTCGGAAGCGAGAGGAAGGAGGAGGCCACCTTGTCCCTCTTGCTATTCTCTCGGAGAGGAGCGACACGAGAATATCACAGACTTTTGTTCAGTATCTTGGGAAAATGTTTTGAGTGTGGGATGACTTATATTCATTCATGCTTCCCTCAAAATACCGAACAAATTGCCAAATGATGAATGATCTATATAAACATATTTCAACTTCTTGCTAGGCTCAGACGTTAGTATGAGATGTTCAGAGTAAAATCTAGCCTTAAATGAGGTTTGTTTTATTGTCATATATGAAGAGGATGGATGACCTATATATGAAGTCTGCTGGTTTGTTCAATCATATTTGCAGACGATTTTGTGGCTATAACAATATATTCTTGTATTAAATTACAAGGTTTATCACATTTTTTTCAATAAAAATAAGCTCACTTTTCAATAGGCAATATCTGAAAAATCACCAAAAGCAATTCGAAGCAAGGCTTTGTCGTCCAAAATTCAAGCTTTGCTTACGGTACTGAAAAAGCGAGAACATAGTAACATACTGTCTTGATCAAATTATTGTTTTGACACGCATCGACTTTCAAAAACACCCAATCTCAATGTGACAATCAATAGGTGGGGATAACAACATAGACTTATTCTAGAATCAACCGCCAGGTAATGTAACAAAATAAGAAGTAAAATGCAATAATGGCGCACACATTATGTCTAGATAGAAGTGGGCACCCGGCTAGGCCAGGCTCGACAATTTTAATTAATTTTAAATAAATAAATGCATATATATAATATTCTTACATATTTTTTGATTAAAATTTAACTGGGCCGGGCCAAGCCCCTCTATTGTCATTTTGATGCTACAATTTAGTACTAAGCAATGATTGAAAATAAGAAGACCAAAATTAATGATTATGGGTGCATCTAGGAGGAACACACCTGTCTTAATTAAAAAAATTACAAAATAGAAAAAATATATATATACATCTGAGATGAAAATTACTTCATTCTAAATAGTGCAATTCTTGTTTATATTATCATTTTCCAATTACTTTTAATATTCATTCCTTTTCAATTCTCATGGAGATTGACCAACTGGGTACCATTTTCTTGGCAAACTATTTTGACTGGCCCTTAAGTTGACCGGCCAACAAAATAGTTTTTGGATTTACACTTGTGAAACAGTGTTTGAAATGTGACGGTCTGAAATTAAGTGGATTCCCTCCAAGAAAAGCTCATGATTTGGGTTAGCAATATTACTTGATAAGCTGATAAATATGGACCAAGAACCAAAGAGGCACTTTTGTTTAACAAGAAAGTGTTAAGAGTGAAGGTTGGGATGCAAATCAACCACCACTAAAATACCAAGCCGATCAAAGGCCGGGAAGTCGTCTTGGTCGTTCCAACTCAACGCATGGTCGATCAGTAGAGCAAGTACGACTCCGGCCGATGGGAGGAGCAGCTGGCCATGGTGCCCACCAGATGGGGTGGGGAGGGGAGGTCCAGAAGAAGAGCGGCTCGGAAAGGGTAGGGGAGTAAGTGGAACTGATGTTGTGAATGTGAAATGACCACAGTCCCTCATATGTGAAAAGGAAAACCCCCATAAGATGCCTTGAACAATGGTTTTTTCTTTGATCAGGCAAAGGGTGTATCTATTTGGTTGTTGGGACGTTGTATCAAGACCTAGATGTGGTAAAAGTTGTGATCTTGATTTCATAATAGAAACAAGAAAGTAACAATCTAATTAGAATTCAAAATGGTTTTCGCATGCTCAACAAATGCAGGGAGGGATCAACCATTTCAAGACAGAAGTTAACCTTTCAACTACAAAGAGGACTGGGCCTATTGTGATTTTAGATGGTCTTGACCGATGTGAGTCATGGTAGGATCAAAAGTCGTTATGTGCATAACAGGTACTTACTTTGTTTTGAAAAAACATTATAGTTATATTTTGCCAAAACATTAAACACCCACTTGCAATGCCATCATAAAAATGGTATTGCTCACACATTCATTGAAAATGATGAAAACAAAAACAAACTGTCTGCATCATAAGCTATTATATAATAAATCAGTTGCCACATGAGAACATTGTGTTTGTTTAAACACTGGTGACCAAGTATTTGCATTTAACATACCATGACCATATAGGACAGTTTACCCATGATTGCAGCTCAATATTCAATTATTTGCCACAGTTGTACGATTGAAAAACGTTTTATAGTTACGTAATAACTCAAATATCAAAACTGAAATCAGGAACCGGCAATTCAGCAAATACATTTAAGTTGCTTACGTATCCACTGAAAACTCCTAATTCTTCAAGTCTCAACAAGAATTAATTCTATTTTATAACAAATAAATGTCCGAAACACCTTTTTTACCCTAAGGAATACCAAAAAGAGGGTTAGCAATTAGACAAATTTTATAAAGTTCATAAAATGCCATGGAAAACCCACAGATGCCATACGAATTCTTGAAAAAACTTCATTCATGACAAGAACTAAAGAAAAATAAACGTAAGAAGGTTTGCATTGAGTAAGACGGAGAGCAAGATTGCTCTTCTTGACCCCTTAAGTATTTCCTGGGTTTCTGCCTTCATCTATCTAAAAATGTTGCTTTCTTGCCATTTTGGAATTGTCACATTCTTGCCCACTAAGTTATTTGTAAAGTGAGATAAGGCACTAATTAATCAGCAAGGTGAGCTGGGAGACATTTCAGAGAGAGAGAGCAGAAAGTTGCAGATATTCACTGTGAGCCCTAAGAAGATTATCAAACAAAATGGTGAAAAGAACAGACCACAAGACATGACGTTATCAAGGACAAACGGTCCTCTCCTGAACAAACATATTGAACTAGAGATTGAGTGATCAATCCATGGAAGATGGCACAAACAATGCACATAGCTATAACAAAAACAGACAATATAAACGAATTCAAGAGTGTGAATCCAAAGGAGAATTTGAAAATTCTAATGCATCACACACTAAACGATCATCCAGCAACTCTATCACCAAAACCAACAATCCAACCAGAAATCCCAGAGTACACACCAAAACAGACGAAGTTGGAAATTTTTTTTCGTGTCCAAGAATACGAACCAGAAGGAACAAAACAATCATGAATACATCCAATCCATGGGCATACTGAATGGTCTTCCACAAACCCAGTCACCTGAAGCCCAACGGACCTAGAAATCCCAAACATTCTTCAACAGAGTTTCTCGAAAAAAGATCAAGCAAGAAACTACTACTAGGCTTATCAACTGAATCAGTCGATTGAGAATGAAGGACACCGAAAAAGAAGAGCAAGAAAGAACTAAATTCATACACAACAAATACGATCAGTGCCTAAGTTTTAATCAATCTCAGGCTCTCAAAATAATTTTAAAAACAAGACCGACAAAAAGAATTACTAATCAGCAAGGCCGCTTGTGTCAGCTGTCAGCTGGCCTGGGTCCGGGTACCCCACAGCGGCTCGGCCCACCGCCCAGGTCTACGTGTCAGTGCTCTGATGCTCTCTCCCTCTCTCTTCCCGGCTTCTTGCTTTTGGCAGGAAATTTTTGAGAGACCTTAGCGGTTGGTGGGGTTATTATAGAAAATTTTCACGTCGTCCTTGATAACTTGCTGTAATTTTGAAAAGTGCCTTCACATTTTCAATTTCTTAATAGAAACCCTTCTTTTGCCCACCGACTGTTTAACAAGTATTTGCTTTATTTTAAATTTTTTGTAGTTATATTTTGTGAAAACTCTTCTATATCGCAAAAATAGGGCCATTTATTTAGTGAGTAAAATAAGCACTCGAAGTCTGGAATTTCCAATATTACAAGATAAAGAAATCACCAATGTCCAATGCAATAGATCAAGATTTATAAGAATAAAAAAATATGTAGCCTTTTCAAGTTATAAATTAATTTATACAACTAAACACTCAACATTTTCTTGAAACATCTCAAACACATCTATGTGGCTTCTTTTAGAAAAAAAGCCAAATGAATGAAAACCATGAGCAGGCCGCTCTTCCACTAATTCTTATAAGTTATTCTTATCGGTATGCCATCCTTTTTCTCTCTTTGTTTAATTTTGATATAGAAAGGAGGATGCTGAGATGAAGGATGAATACAATCAAATTTTCATATTAAAAGAACTCGAGATTCATTCTCTTTTTCCCTCTCTGCTTTTTCCATATATATATATATATATATATATGTATATACATATAGAGAGAGAGAGAGAGAGTGAGAGAGAGAGAGAGAGCGAAATTGGTACGTACTTGACCATTTGATTTTCCCAAGATAAAAGTTTGAGAGAAGTTCAAAAAGAGAAAAAAATGATGTTTTAGTCTTTGGCCGTTAAAAAAAAAAGGAAAATAGCCTGATATCTTGGAAAAAAATGAAAAAAAGGCTGATTTAGAAAGAGAGAAATTGGTAGGCACCTGACCATTTGATTTTTCCAAGAGAAAAGTGAGAGAGAAAGTCAAAGGGAAAAGAAGAGGTGATATTTTAGTCTTTGTCCATTGAAAGCACAATCCCTTAAACAGTAAACAACCACTTGTAAAGAGTCTGCATCATAAGCTACTTGCTAATAAATCAGTTGCACATGAGAATATTATCGATGGTTAAACACTGATGAGTAAGTATTTTACCTTTAATATACCATAACCATAAAATACAATCTTCCCATGGTTGCAGCTCAATATTCAAGTGTTTGGTACAGCTGTACAATGGACAAACTTTTTATACAAAAAGAAATAACTCAAATATCAAAACTGAAATCGTCTTTCAGGAAACTACACTTGGCAAACACATTTAAGTAGCTTACCTTTCCACCGAAAACTCTTAATTCTTCAAGTCGCAACAGGAATTAATTCCATTTCCTAACAAACAAATGGAACTCTCCAGGACATGCCTTTTTATCCTAGGAAAACCCAACAAGAGGGTATGAAATGAGACCAATTTTCCAGCATTCATAAATATGCCAAGGAAAATCCATTGATGCCACACGAATTCTTGAAGAAACTTCATCAATTAAGACATGGACAAAAGAAAAATAAAAATAGACGTGTTACCCAAGAGGGAGACAGAGAGCAAGATTGCTCTTCTTGACTCCTTATGTAGTTCGCAGGATTCTGCTTTCTAATCTTTGAAAATGCTGCATTCTGCCACTCTAACATTGTCAACCTTTGGCATAAAGTTAATTGTAAGACTGTAAAAGAGAAAGAAGGATGAAGATGATGAACAAAAGAAATTAATGTGGTACGGAAGAAAAATTCCTACTCTACAACTCAGTCTTCAATTTCATGATGATCGGGTTCCCTTAGCACAGTATTTATACATTGCTATGTCTGATTCGAATTTGGATCAGTTTCCATGGGTGTACAATCTTCTTGCTTGAATTTCTCCTTTTGTTTTGAATAGGAGAAATTGAGATTCTCCCGAAATCTTTCATCTTTGTGAAGAGGCGTTTTGGTTGCTTGTCCGATTGGCTTTGCTTCCATATTTATTGGTCTTAATTTGCTGGAATTCTGATTTATTGCTGGAGCCTTATCAAGATGTGTTTTAGTTTCTTGACTCTAGTGGCTGATTTAATTTTCTGCCATATTAGTTACGCCTGATTTCCTGTAGTTATGATCCGTGCCTGATCTCCTGGAGTTGTGAACCGTTGAAGATGCACCTGATTTTCTGGAGTGAGCTGGTTGTTATCATCCCCCCTCAACCAAAGGGAAGGTTGCATACGTAAGCCAAGATGCTGAATCGTTGCTGAGACAATGGTTTGGTAAAAAGATCTGCAAGCTGACCTTCGGTTGTGACGAATTGAGTATTCATATTTCCCAGTGCAATTTGTTTACGAACAAAATGATAATCGAGTTCCAAAATGTTTCATACGTGAATGAAAGACTGTTTTGATAGTGGTATGTAGTGCCGAAATGTTGTCACTAAATAGAATTGGAGCTTTGGAGAGGTAGACACCGAGATCTTCTAAAATAAAGGTAAACCATTTAATTTCAGCAGCAGCTCCAGTGAGGGCCCGGTATTCAGCTTCACAGGACGAGCGAGCAACAGTCGGTTGTTTCTTAGAGCTCCAGGATATACAATTTGGACCAAGAAATGTGCAGTATCCTAAAGTCGATCGGCGTGTATTTGGACAGCCCCCCCAGTCTGCATCAGAGTACGCTCAGAGAGTCAAATCTTGGGATTTATAGAACTGGATACCATATTGAGACGTGCCTCGAACATATCGTATAATGTGCTTCAAGATTTGAAAATGCTTCATCGTTGGGGCATGCATGAATTGATATGCAAAATTTACTGCATAGGAGAGATCTGGCCGTGTAAGGGTCAAGTATTGAAGTGCACCTGCAAGACTTCGATATGCGGTTGCATTGGAATAAGGAGGATCAATTTCCTCAGGAGATTTGGAACCAACAGTAATAGGTGCACTCACTATTTTACATTGCTGCATTTGTGCTCTAGAAATTGCATCTTTTGGCACAAGACCTAGATCTGCTTGCCCAACACTTTCATTTCCATAGCACAGTCTTTCAGAACATGATTTTGTCTAATGATAAAAAGAGAAAAAGAAATAGCAACAATAAACATATATCAAATGCTCTTGAGATATTTAAACAACAAAAGTCAAACTCGTTCAGAAGAAACGTCAATGAGCTCACCTACTTTAAGGTGCTGGCACCTTAAGAAAGGCTTCAGAAAGATTTTGAAGCAGGACACAAGAAAAGAGTTCAATAAAATAGCATAAAAGAAGACAGAAGAATTAAGAAACAGTCAATGAGGAACAAAAATTTTTGTCAATAAAAGAAGTGATGCTAAAATTTTTTCCTAAATCTAATCAGTCAGCAAAAGATTCAAACGATTAGCTGAAACAAAAACAGGAACCATTTGCGAATCAGAGAAAGTTAAAAATTGTATTGTTTATGATAAAAAGGTAAAAGAGAAAATAAAAATTCAGAATATTGAAAATAATTAAAAATAAAATGGACATGTGATCTATATTGATTCAAAGAGGGTTGATTTGGATCCTTGGATTACAGTACCATGAAACAAAGTATAATTCCAGCCAGGGTCATTCTTGAACGGCTCAAAATCATGTCATATTGCTGAATAAATGTGATAACAGCAATAATAGTAGCAATATTTATTAATAAAAAAACCACTTAAATCAAACAAAGCCAACTTGTTCTTAGCTCACTAACAAATCACAGTATCATCATGTCAGAGAGGCATTGTGATCACCATTGATTAATTTGACATTACAAACAGCACCAATATTTGGCTAGAATGCTGGATGCACATCATGTACTTAACAGGCAGCCAAGTTGGAGAAGAGAAAAACCAAGTGAGAACAAGACTGTCGTAAGTTAATGTGGGAAATACACAATAACATAATGGAGAATGCAGACAAGAAGGAAATGAACTTCAAATTTACATGAATCGATGAACATGTCCTGCTTGCACGATACACCCAGAATGATGTCATTTGAAAGCAGAGACTAGAGAGTAAATAAGTAATTAGTTTGGAAAAAAAGAAATTAACATAACACCAGAAGAAAAAACAGTTCTTTATGACCAACTTAAGCATAAAATGCTTATTCATGTGCATATATTTCTAATAGAAGCACTAAATTAGCATGTGCTAGAGGAATGCAAAATGAGAAACTAATTGATTAACATATTAACAATTAAAATCATCAACCTTTGAGCTGCATTGTCTGTCTCGTCATTATCTATGCATTTTAGCTCATTTTCATCAAAGCCTGTGCCCAAGCAGGAAGACTCAGGTGCTGTATACAAATCGGTGCCAAAGTCATCAAAGTTATGCATATCAACATTCTGCAATTGTCAAAAGAAGACAAAAATTAGTCATGGACTAGCACTATCAATCTTCCTTGTTTCCCAAAAACAGATAACATCATAACAAGACGATAAGGAATAAGTTATCTAAAGCATAATTATTTCCAGTTAGTTAAAACACCGAGCACTTATTCACATTTTCCTCTGTTCTTGGGACCAGGGTTAGTATGGGATCGGGAGCGAGTAGAGAGACCCCTACAAATTTTCGGAAGTAGGAACCAAGAAATGAACTGGAAGTGACCCAAAAGTAGATCACGAAGCAAACGAGAGCCAAAGTAGCAAGTTAAGAAACAACTAGCCAGCAAAAAATATAACTTATAAACAAAGATCAAACTTTCAAGTTTCAAACTCTAAACTTTTTGCATAATTAAGTTTTAAGCTTGGGCAAAGATTTATAAAATAGGGTTTGATTACATTAGGAATCTAGATTTTACTGAAAAAAGAAGCTTGCATCAGCTGCCTGAATGGGAGGCACAGTTCTGGTCACAAAGGAAGCTGGCTTCTTTCTTTAAATAGTGCTCTCAAGACACTTCAAAAGCACCTTACTTTTTGCTTTCCAATGTGCTTCCAAGCGCCGTTCGTAATTCTGCTACTCCTGCTTGGGACCAGTTTCCAAACTCAGGTGTTGTCACTGTGAGTGCGCTGGCCTTGAGGGACACCAAGAATGCTCAGTTACCAATCTTATCATGTTTAGCATTTATGTTTGTTCTGCATGAATACTTAGTATATGTCATACGTAATACGTATAAATCACATAGTTACCTACATGTTATATGTTAATGTATACGGATATTATAAATATACATATATCATATACGTCATATATTTTATGTATTATATATATATCATACATTTACGTATACGTTACATAGTAACATACTACATTTATGATGTCATATATACATTATATACAATTATATATAATATTTATGTAATATACATATATAAAACTATAATAGTTATATATACATATACATATAACTATATACTATTTATGTCTTATACTATAATATTATATACATACAACTATATGTACACATTATATACACAATATATTACATATATGTAATATATACATAAATGTATTATATATATATACACATATATATATGTGTGTGTGTGTGTATGTGTGTATTATATATGTTACGTAACATATATATACATATATAATAAATTATGTATTGCATATGTAATATAACATGTTATAAAGTAAGTCACATGGGTGCACGAACTATGGTGGCGCACCCGCACCGATGCGTGTGCGGCCTGGCACGTCACTCGACTCGATCAAACCTAATGGGATGCTCCAGACGGCATCTGTTATCCTTTTCTCTTGTTTTTTTTCTTTTTTTCCTTCTCCTATCTTTTCCTCTTCTTTTTTTCCTTCCTCTCTCCCTCTCTCCCCCCCCCCATTTACTCTATTTGATAAAACTTTGAATTTTGAAGAGATTAAGGTAGGCTTGATAAAAAATTTAAAAATATACACAAATAAAATTACATATATAACAAATTACATGTATATATATATATAATATATATATATATATATATATATATGCTCTAGCAGCACCCGCACCCGCACCCATGTGATCATATTATTGTATTACATCACATATATATATATACACATATATATATATACATATTATATATATATGTATGTATAAGCATAATATGTCTAACATTTGAAACTATATATGTACTATATTATACTATAATATAATGGTATATACATATATGTGGAATATAATACATATATCTATTACATATGTGATACACGTATACTTATATAGTATGTGATATGTTAATATACGTATATAGATATACGTTAACATATATACAATACATGTATGTAGTATATATTTTATACTACACTGTACATATCAACAAATGAATTTGAATGTGGACTGAGATATAAAATTACTGGGAACTTTGCCTCAGCAACCAGCTTATAGTGTTCAGGTACTGCACAATATGCAAGGAAAAGAAAGAAGAGTTAGCAAAGAAGCTACATTGCAATGAGATGCACAGGCATAGCAGGTGAAAATAAGTAAACAACCTATCTTTGTCACAATTCTCTCTAAACGTTCAGCAAACTCATGAAAGAGCTGATACTTATAGATTTGCACGAGCATGGAGTCACATACATCAGTATGTACATGCAATTTTCAAGATTTTTCAGAAAACCATTGTCAAATATAAAATATAAGTGGAAAAAAAGTAATAAAACAGCTGAGAAGATAACACTAATTTTCAAGATTTTCTTTTTCTACATATGGTTAAAATGGGAATTATACAATATACATGTAAAAACAACTTGACCCTCTAAAAAACAGTTTTTAGTGGGAGGGGGTTTGCTTGACTCAAATCCATAATTAACTGAAAGAAGGCTTCTCAAAGAAACGTAGGTACCATCCACAAACTAGGCCTCACTCAGTAGCCTATTTACTTGGTTTCACCTACATCCTTCTTGTATCACTAGAAATGAAAACTTAGTCAATACACAAAAATAAGGAATAGTTAATATCTAAACATTGCACCATACACATCCACAGCAATGAAAAACTAACTACCCTAGAAATTTTATAAAGAAAAGTTCCACATGTCAACAGCATCGAAGTTCAATGTGGCTACTTTAATTTGTCTCAAAGTGAAAGAGCCAGTTCAGAAGTCGAGTTTGCCAAGTTCTGCAAAAGTTGCGTCAAGAAAATGGTGGGCCACATAGAAAGAAAATGAATGCCAAAGGCTGCAAAATAAGCATATGGGGTCATAGTCCAGCATTCCAAGGAGGACTACCTTAAAATTCACTACAAGAACTAATGCAAACGGTGGGCTAGTGAATTGTGTAAGTTGACTTCACATGGTCAATGTTCACCAATGCAGGAAGAAACATAAAAATGAAGAACATCAGAAGTTAACTTTGTGCTGACATTACAAACTAATTTTAACAATGCAAATATAAAGTTTGTGTTCTTAATCAACAGAAAAAAACAAGTCACAAAAGCAAAGCATATTCGAATACTATTTGATCGCAAATATTTTAAATACCAAATCAAAGACAACAAGGTCTTAAAGCATGTGATTGTATGATGTAGAATTACTTCGTCCTTCTTGGCTATGCAAGATTACCCTGTTCTAGTTAGAATTAAATTTGCAAACACAACATTTACGAAGATTTAGAAATCTCTCTCTCTCTCTCTCTCTCTCTCTCAAACGCATGCCATGCATTCACAATCTGAGACCTTAGTACCTGAATAGGCATGACTCGAGATTCTTTACAGGTTGCAGGATTTATGGACAGGGCGGTCACCTTGCGAAACTCAGAAAGTGTAGGTATTTGTCAACTTAGTAATTTAGTCACATAAGTGAATAGAGCAATAGAATGATAAGTAGTCACATAAGTGAACATGACACTAGTAAAGCTTAGAGAAACAATGATCACTCCCACTTTTGGTGGATAGCAAAGGAGCAAGAAGTATAAAATAATGTCACATAAAATTAGTTGACATCAAAGATGGGGCCACCCATGGCTTGGGATGTGCAAAGGCCCCACATGCAGTTTCTCATTTCAAAATTTGCCATATTAAAAAAAGGAAAAATGTTTTCTTAATGAATAGCAATTATAAGAGAGTATAACAATTGCCGTGTTTCTTTTGTACAGGTTGCACATAAAGTTTGATATAGACAAATTTTTATGAACACCCATCTTCTCATTGAAAATCCATTTCAGGCAGCAATTTCATCTTGTAGTGTGGATTTAGTTTGCTTTACAACAGACATAAAAATCTCAAGTCAACTTTTGTTGGGAGAAACTCCCAAAAAGAAGGCCTGTTAAGTGGCATCACCTTTCTGTCGTATTAAAAAAGAGTCTTAAAAAAGACATTAAAAATTATATTGTTCATTAACTTATTAAGTTATTCTTGTGTAGTAGTGCAATTTGTTATTCTATTAACTAAAACACATCTTCTGTTTCAGGAAAATCTTACGTGCAATGACATTTTATATTCTACTAAATGACAAGACAATGGCCCTGCGGCTCAACTTTCTAACTCTGCCACTGATTTGCATATGAGAGAGAAAGAAAAACCTGGTAGCTCTTCGCAATTTATATCTTCGAATGTACTCTCATAGAACCTCATAGGTGTTCTTGTGGGGCTAGTTGCCAAATAAAATTTCCAGTAACCACTCAATGAGTGCACAAATGGGAAGCCCTCAACCCAATAGCCAACACTATCTAAAGAACTAGAAACAACATCGTCATTCCATGCGGCTAAGTTGGAAACCATCACATCAACTTTGCTTCTCTTCCACCAATACTTGAGAGGTCCTACAAACAGCGGTTGAATAACTTAAATTTTAAAAGTATGTCAAGAATACATAGCAGAAATATATGAAGGATGCCAAATTCAACTATCTGCAATAAAAAAATGAAAAAAAAAGAGATGAACCCTGTACATGTGCCATCGCAAATTGAGCTTCATACCTAAACAAGTTTAATTATACAAACTCAAATGCATATCCCTATCTAAAGTTTTCCAATTACTCCACAAATCCTGAAAAGCAACATAAGATCATAATTTCAAAAATTGCACTCGTACATTGATGCATAGGAGGAGGTGATAAAATGCTCCTAATCCCTTTCTTCACAACCCCCTTCAACTGGCTGCCAATTTTAGGAGAAAATACAATGCATGCAGAACCAATGATCAAATCTTTATAGATCATCCTATTGCCTCCTTGTTCTACTGCACCATCAACAATTATGAAGACAGGTAGAGTCTCCCCCACAAAAAAGCATATTCAAGTGTCCTATGCACTCAGGAGAGAAAGGAGCTAGCCTTTTCAAGAGGTTTGAAGTGAGAAACAAAACAAAGTGAAGATACCGATGTAGAAGAAGTAGCAGCAAATAAAGATGACTATAAAACTCTAGTATACACATGCATCCTTATTATAGCCATGACATGTGAAACTAACGTATCTGCATTTAAATAGAATCACAAGCTCAATGAAGACAACATGACAGTTAACAATCAAACTGCAACTACTTTAACTAAGAGTCAAACAAGCATGGCATTCGGAACCACGAGCACTACCCTAAACCATGTCCCCACTATACTAAACTACAGCTAAGAAGGCAACAAGAAGAAAATTCAATTTAAAACCAAACTTTCATGCATCTCAAACTAGATCAAAACATCAAGAAAATTCAATTTAAAATGTGTTCTTCACAAAAAAAAACATAAATTTCATAAGGACAACCAAATGGATCCATGTTCGACTTAGAGAATCTCGATTGGCTGTACGGAAAATGTTGGACATACACAAGCGAGATTCAAGCCCCGTCACTCTCTCTCTCTCTCTCTCTCATGTATAGCCCCCCGACTTCAATCACTCCCATACCCTCCACGCCCCTCTCATTTAGCACCCACCTAGACAAGCTGAATCCCTACCAAGTCCCTAACCACCCATGCACGTTATACCTCCCTCCTTATTCTCACCCTAGAGGTCGTACCACATCCCTATCCTCGGACTCACCAAGGACTCCAAGAAAGAGTGACTTCTTGAGATCCTAAAGCAAGGACCTAGTGGCTCGGCAGCCCACTCCTTCTCATAGACATGAACAGGCATGAGCTCTAACTCTAGAAGAGACCCAAGTGTGGAACGGCTTGAACAAAATAAGGCAATCAAAAACTTTACTAGATCATTTTCCTAGCAATAACACACAAATATATGCAAAATCACAATTCTCCCCACTAAACAAAAGGTCTAAAACTGTGTGAGTATTGGCTTTGATATGGATACAGAGCCTTAAATAAATAATAATAATAATAACTAGAAAATTTCACTAAAAAATTTGTAAAAAGTAAAATTGAAAAATCTGTCTCCTAGATATAATTTAAAAAACAAGAAATAGAGCTCAGTTTTCAAAATTTTTGTTTGTGAGAAATAGAAACAGCGAAAAGTTTAACAACAATATAACAAAATACTCAAAGTTGAAAAAAATTTGAAATTTTGTCGGCTGATTTTCACACAAGAAACTTCAAACCAACAATCAGACCCAAATTCAACTTTATCGCATATCAGAACGTCATAAGTCTTTTGACTCTGAAACAGAGAATGATTTTTGTAGTTTTTACAGCTTTGCCAAATCATGGTTATACCTGTCTTTGTAAAGAGTTGATACCAAAACTAAATGTTGTATTGACTCAACGAAAACAGAGGAACTTCAAAAATACTGAATGCTTATGATATAAGGAATGTCAATGACCAAAGGCAAATAACGAAAAAACAAATCGATGACTAATATATGTTTGCAAAATAATTCAGCTAACTAACTAGGTTCGACCCATTCAGAAAGGCTTGACTAATGAAGAGAAACGAACACACAAAGTAAATACCAAGGCATAACAGCTCCAACATACACATTCAAAATCAGAAGCTCAATGAAGAAAACACGACACTTAACAATCAGACACCAACCACTTAAATAAGATTCAAACAAGCATGAAATCAGAAAACTACCCACGCCCCACTTGATTAGACTACAAATAAAATGTCCACCTAAAGAAGGCCAGTCAAGCACCACAAGAAGAAAGTCCGAACAATTGACCTTCAACAATAGTCTCACATGATGAGGACTCTAGTTAACTGACCCACTACATGAAGCTAACTATAAACTGAGCACGGCCATAGGATAGAATCACATGGAACATAAAAAAAAGATACATACTGAACCTAAGTTTCAAAGTCTAAAGACTCTAAACCTGTTTGACACTCACCAATAAGACCTGACCTTAACACAATTCCAAATGGAACCAAGTCCCAACCTGTAAAGAGAAATTTCATTGGAGGACCCAGCAGCGTGGTGTACAATGTGCTTGATGATGCTTGAAGATGGAACACCTTCTCTTATACTCACTTTTGACACTTGAAAATTCTTTACGCCAGCTAAGAAGAGCAAACAAGAAGGAGGGATAAATAGAAGGAAATCTACCGCATGCTGGAGATGGGGTTGTTAAGATGAATGGTTAGATTGTTAAGATGAATGGTTAGATGGCTATGTGCCGGAAACACCATAGGGCCTTCTCAAGCATATCCAACATTTTAAAACAACTAAACGTAGCAAGACTACAAGAAATAGTTAGCTAGTATAAGATTATGTAAATGAAAAAAATCAAATCAAATAAAATCTAGAATCACATTTCAAAAAAACTACTACCTAAACAGTTATAAGAAATAGGACCCATGAGTGAGGAGAGGGGATTAAGTGTGATGCCCTTCGAATTTGGGTCCATAAGGGAAACCAAATAAAATCACGTGCTTACCCATGTTCTCTCTTGGTTTCCTTATTGTCCATCCACATCATCTCAACTAAATATGTACTAAATAGGGTACATTTACTTATGCAGCCCACCATATATAAGTACATATATGGTCATATCTCCTATACAGTTATGACCAAATAACATGGTTATAGGGCTATGAACCTATTCTGATCATAATACTATATTCCAGTATGACCTCTAATAACATAACACCAGTTGCCTTATATTAAATGGGATACTACTCAAAAACAATAGTGCTATGTCCGGTAGAAAGCTTTGTCAATCCGTGAAGTTTGGATGACTTGAACAGAAATCACAATCATTTGCTGATTTATATGCAAAAAAAGGTAACTCAACTTCGGAAAGTGTAAATTTAATGAGACGCACAAGGATGATTGAGAGGCTTCTTAGTTATATGTGTGCCAAGCATTGCATGCACAAGCAAGAAGAAATGACCAGGCTGCACACATTACCTATGTCACCAGCTTGCTGTTGCTTTGACTGAATGATGATGTTACACCTTCCAACACAAACATCCTACTGTTATTATTTGGCCAAAATCGAAATTGAAATACCCAATCCTTTCCATTTGCATCCTGAATCCTAAGAGGCAGTCCTTCAGGATGAGAAATTGCCGGGAAGTATGTCTGTTCAAGATTAAGAATTGCATAAGAATCAAGCATATGAGTGTACCAAAAACCAAATTTAATTGAAGGAAGTCCAAGGAAGAAAGCAGCTATAAACAAGTTAGACGCTCTAGTATATCGCAAACCAAGGGGACGAAAAAGTCTAACATGGTCTTAGTTTCAGAAAAGACAGCACCAGGCGCCCTATTCAACCTACATCACTAGCACTCAATGTTTTCTCAGATAAAGGGGTGATAATAGAATTTGAGCTTACGGAAGGTCAAAGGTCACATGGAGGACTTGGATTCACTATAATATCAACAAATGAAGTGCAAATTTTGGAGTGAATCAATCACACCAAGCAAATATGCTTTACGGTACAATTCTCAAACTACGTAGAAGTGGATACTCTCTTGATATTTTCTGCAGCTCCTGATTGCTGCTGATCCTTGTCCAATATCCAGAAAGGATAGACTGATTTCTTGCCCATCCTTCGGTGTGATGCCTTGCCAATCCTTCGGTGTGATGCCTTGCCATGGTGGCCTGATTTTTTTGCCTCTTTAGAAAAGTCCAGTCCAGTATGAAAGCTGGAAGGATTTTCCTGTTGCAACATAGAAGGCCTCTAGTCACATGCATGAGATCCAGAAGGCTTGCTTGAATCCCTTGCTTCATTGTCCTTTAGAGAAGCAGACCGTTGTGTTACATTTTGGCATGAACCAGATGATTCATGTTTTTGACCATCAAGAGATTTCTTGAGCTTATGATCATGTTGCATTCAGTTTCAGGGATCTTTCTTCCTTTCACATGCTTGGTATCCAGCAAGCCTCCTATATTATCTTGAACCGATGCACACCTAAAGGACTCCGAACATTAATTTCTGAATTCCCAATGTCAATCTTGTTATGTGCAGGGAGCTTGAAGTCACCACCTGCTTCCTTTTCAAAGCAAAATGTTGGAATTCATTCCAACAAATGCATTCTAGGAGTTTCTCCCTACCTTTTCAGTTCTAGGATACTTCATCGTTGAACATGAGTTGGAATTCCAAGCTGAGGAGTGCAAAAGCCCAAGAGATTGCTATACCTGTGCAAGTCCAGGATTTGGCACTGGAGCCTGACTCCATTTTTTTTTGTATACTGATCTGTGAAACCGTCAATGGAAGGTAGAGGAGATAACCAAAAAGGCATCTTTAACTGATTTGATATTGATGTGCACCTACCTGGAGCACAGCCGAGTGTAGCCGAGGATGTAGGCGGGATACCAGCTACTATCGTGGTCATGGTCAGAAGCGGGGAGATGGCTAGCGCGGCATCAGTGGAAGCTATTGACTTTAGGCATTATGAGGTTGATCGAGAGAAGATACAGGGAGGGCCAAGGCGTTTTGAGCGAAGTGAGGCTAATTCCATGCCGAGCAAAGCCGAGGCACTAAATGTAGAGTGCAAGACTGAAGGGCCGATTGGGATAGGCAGTTCAGAGGCTAGTGAGTTAACCTTTCTTCTGAGGAGAACGAAGCGTAAGGCGTTAGGCGCCAGCCGGTGAGGGAGACTGTGGAGGGCAGCAATATCTATTGTGAGGTTAATCTAAAGACTAAAGAGAGTTGCGGCCTACAGATTGCAGCCAATGAGGAGAGCGAGGAGAATACAATGGGTTCAAGCAAGGTTTGTCAGCTGAGCAGAGCATGGAAGGAACTAGGTTCGGTCAGGTCAGTGGTCAGTAGAGCAAGGCTGAAGAGCAGAGGTTGCTGGTTCGGGCAGAGAAAGACTACGTCTGCTGTAAGAGACCAAGGAAGACAAGGCGCAACCAAGAGTGCATCAGGGTAAGGTTTAGTTGGCAAGAGCTCAGGCTAACCTGAGCGCATCACGGCTGGATTCAAGCCCCGACCGAGTCATTGTATTTGTTTTGTTTTGGATTTGATTGAGTCGGGTCTTATACTGGTATTAGTTTGAGACAACGGGTTAAACCCGGGACAGTCCAACGGCATATAAGCTAGAGACTGTGCCAAAACTTGTAACTTTTGGAAATTGAATCAATAAAAGAAACCTTTTCTCTCCCGCATGAGAGATTTTGAGCTGGTTAAGTGTGGCGCCAATAGCTTGGCCAGCGAAGGAGACTTTGTTGGAGAAGGAGATCGCCTACAGAATCAGAGGAGTCAAACCGGGAAGGCTACCAGAAATATAGACTTCGAATACAGTGCAGAAGTAGATCCGATCACAATGCAAGTGCTCTCCAATCCTTGAGGCACTTAGAGGCTGGAATCGAAAGAAGGATCACTCGGTTGCGCAGCAGATTGTAGCTCATCCGAGGAATTCCTGAAGTGCACGTCGACAGCCAGAGGAACTTCTCAATCGGTAAGAAATCCTTCTCCGTGGATATTCTACCACGAGAACTTCCTGTTTACCTGATCAGAAATGGAGAGGATGCTGACTTTCTGATCGATTTGAGTCAACTCATCTAACGAGAAGAATAGATCGGTCTAATCTGACTGAGATCGAAGGATTTGAATGGGATTTGAATTCAGGCGAGAATGGTCCCTGTTTCAGGCAGATGACCTAATGTCTGACTTAGATTGATTTCAATTCTTTTAAGAATCGATTCTTACTGTCACAATCTGTGTCTAATTGTTGCGTATCCCTTGCGATGAGCTACGGAGTGAAACAGTGAGGAATCGACTGACTGAAGATGAAGAAACAGAGGCTGAATTCTTGTTTTGAAGACAGCAACGACAATCTCTGAACATCAGCACAATTCTGTTGATTGGAGGTTGATCTGAAAAGGGAAATGGCTCAAATGACTACATAACTCATGGGGGATAATTCTGGTGAAGTTTGGGAAGAATCCGAGCTGTTTGGGATAGTTTGACGGAGATGATCGAAATCATGACGGCGGATCGCGGAATTAGGCGGTGTAGTTCTCAATGACACCAGAAACTAGGCTGATTTCAATCCTCAACGACTCACCTTTTGGAAGCTGGATTTTTAGGCATTCGAACATCAGAATCTCAGCTATCACTGGCCCAAATTTCAACTCAATCCGAGCTACGGTTTAATTTTGGCGAATTTTTAAAGGTGACTGGCTCTAGACGTTGCCTGAGTCCTACGACAGGGTGATTACAGGTAAAACCAGGTGCAAGTTCAAGCTTCAACGAGTCACCCATTGGAAACAACTTTGGGGCTGATTTTTGGAGCGTCTAATACTCCAGATCTTGGCTTCCTCCAGATCAAATTTCATGATTTTTGGACCTCCGTACACAGAGTTATGATTTTTTAGAGGAACGTTGGTCTGGGAGCTGGTTCCACACCTGCGAGAGGGATTCTCGCCCGTTTCCCCAAATTCTGTTACAGACTTGGGTGAAATCGATTCTCTGGGGCATTCTCCTTGACTTGAGCTTGACGATCTGTAGAATTATCTTCTGCTTGAGCTATTGATTCCTTCACAGCACCATACTCTCTGCTGATAGTTGTGGTAGCGAGCTGTTGAATTAGGCTAGAAGCAGAACCTGTTGGAGCTCGATCCTGTTGCAAGGAGCTGTCTTGAAGAGGCATGCATCGTCGCCCAATCGATGCCAGCATCCCCGAATTCAATTACAGATAGTAGGGATTGATCTCATCTCCGGTGAAGCCTCTCCACTCCTGCATTCATCTGAGATTTCTGATTGCATACAGTGACTGCTCCTGTTTTCTGGAAGCGCACATCACAGGTGTAGCAAGCTGGTGGTGGACTTCATTCCAATCTACTGTCCATTTGAAGGGGAAGGACGATCTTCTGCACCAATCTGAAGATAGCTTCCCCCAATCTACATCAAACAATTGGGGTTTCCAGCTATTCGGGTGACACACCTCCTCCATTACTTTTTGTTCACCTGTTTCTTAGAGGAACAGTAAACTGCTAGTGTTGTCTTAAACACTAGGATCCTGCGCATTGGAGATTGACCGCCATCGGAGGACTTGTAGCCGATTGAGCTGTGGAGTATTGCTGAATACCGAGGATATACTTGGCCTTTTTCCTTGGTGAGTGCTGGACTAGCTCCAGCATGGTACACCCGAAACCCCCTATAGTTTGTGGGCAGGTGCATTTGATTTCCAGCCAACCTTCGGGTTTGCAGCCATTCGGGAATCCTCTAAAGCTCACCTACACATTCCCAAGCTGTCAGACTGTCCTAGGGCTAAGGGTGTGGAATGCTCGACCTAGGGATTGAATGTATGGTTTGGCATGGACGATGTGATTGTTGAGTGAGGGAGAGATCGTCTTGTATCGTTGACGCTTGTAAAGCCTCAGATTCCCATTCTTGATTTGTGGTAGGTTGAAACTTGGTAGGGAACCACTACTTGTATATCAGTCCTAAGAGATATATTCAGTCGGGGTTGTGTCCGACTTGTGTTAATCCCTATTCTTTTAACCTTCCTCGGCGTGTTAGCCCCAATAGATCTCAGAAAGCAACTACAACTTGGTCTCTTTTGAGCAGCTACAAGAGCAGGTCGCATCTAGTGGTATCAAAGCTGTTTTGGTGTCTTTCACAAAGCAAATATGGTGAGAAAAGGAAAGCAGCCGGAAGCCGAGGTGATTCCTCAAGACGATGATGAAGTTGTGGTAGAGTTGGATTTTGGAAATGAGAAGATAGCTCAGATGGAGAGCAAGATGAATGGGATAAATAGCAAGATGACTGGAACAGACAGCAAGCTGGACTGTATGATGTAATTGATTACCGTGGTTACTACTTCAAACCATCAACTCAACCAACGCATGTAGCAGGTTGAAAAGACTACGCAAAGTGTTCTAAACCATGAGAATCATGGCAAAACCAGGTCTAATATGCCTAGCACGTTTTATGAAAGACAAAATAATCATGAAGGACCGATAGCTATTAACATACTTGATGAATTAGAAAAACTCATAAATCGGTCTATGGGAGTGCCAAATGTGGGAGAATGGCGTGAGGGGACTGATCAACCTAATCTTAGGGTTGAATCACAAGGGGAATGCCAACCACCACCAGTCCATGATCATCAAAGACCAGTTTGGGAGGATCATGAGGAAGCTATGAGAATCATGGCAAAACCAGGGCGTCAAGGGCGAGAGAACCAAAATCTGGTTGATGATTGGAGACAGCCGGTAGGGCGTCAAGGGCGAGAGAACCAAAATCTGGTTGAAGCAAGAGCGCCAGCACTTAAGATCAAATTTCCAAGATTTAGTGGACAGCAAACTCATGAATGGGTTTTCAAAGCTGAAAGATATTTTCAGTGTCAAGGTATACCAAATGACAAAAAAATTACCTACGCGATGATGTACTTCAAAGGGGAAGCCATGAAGTGGTTTCTGTGGATTAGCTACCGAGAGCCAAATCAAACTTGGGAGCAGTTCAAGAATGAGCAGATGAGTAGGTTTGAAGATTCCAGATTTACAGATTTTAATGTGCAGTTAAAGAATCTCACTCAAACTGGGACGGTGTTGGACTGGTACGAGGTTGGGATGAAGCAGCATTAGTAGGAGCTTTCATTGGGGGATTGCAGCCTGATATTCAGTTGGCTGTGCTTTCCCAAGAATCTCGTGGCTTAAAGATATGCATGAAGGTTTCCCGACACAAAGAAGAGAGAATGGAACGGAAATGGGCTCTATAAAACAAGGCAAAAGGTTTGACCCACATCGGACCAGACCGCCGGATCCAGAAATGTTACCAAAGAAGAAGGAGGTACCACAGCCAACCTCTAACACCCCTAAGAAACAATTCATTACCCAGCAAGAGCGGGATGAGAGAATGGCAAAGGGGTTGTGTTATCATTGTGATGACAAGTGGTTTCGTGGACATAAGTGCAAAGAGATCAAGTTGTTCATAGTCATAGATGACGAAGATGAAGAGTATAAAGTTGAGCAATCAGCTAGAGAGCAAGACAGCCAGGAAGAAAGCCCAAACTATGAATCTCATGATGACAGCCAGGTGCTACGTCACACGATAGCTAATATAAGACATCCAGATCCCATGAAGGCTGTTCGATACATCAGTAACCATAAAGTATTAGCTCTCCTAGACACGGGATCAGCTACTAATTTCATAAGTCCAGGGACAGCTCAATTGATAGGTGGTAAAAGTGAAGTGATATATTCTTTTGATGTCCAAACCAGTGATGAAACACATCACACATGCAAGGAGTTATGCAAGGATAGGGTACTTCATATTCAAAATATACCATTTACGATGGACTTATATATTCTGCCTATCCATGGAGTAGATGTAGTTTTGAGAATGCAATGGTTCAGAACGTTCGGAAAAATCCATTGGGACTTCGTCACTTTGCCACCAAGACCATTATGTTCCCTAAGGAGAATAGTGAAGGACAAGTTGTCTTAACGGCTGTTGACACAAAGTCTGCAAAGACAATAGCAGCACAAGGTCCGGGAGAAGGGTCAGACCAGCTGGGCAGTAGTTCTTCCATGGGAAAGAAGGAATCACAACTGAAAGAGGCTTAAATGCAGCAAATTGCAGAACAGTCCAAGACTGTTATGACGAACCCTATACAGTCATATTATATGCTCGAGGTGAAAGCTAAGAGAGCAGTGGAAGCATGGTGTGCTATTGCAAACAACAATGACCCAAAACTGTTACTTGTTGAGAAGTTCGATGACAAAACTGGGGGCCGACTTTGGCAAGCCCATGATAGAGGACGTCAAGAAATTGGTTTCATGATGAATGCCTACAGGGGTGACCAAGGACCTCCCATATACCAAAAGTCTTTACTAAGGTCCTTGCCGAGGGACTATGGTCCTCATCCAAGCTGGGTAGGTGAGGGTGGAGATGTGAACTGTATTAAGGCAGTTCAAACAGACCTTGCCGAGGGACTATGGTCCTCATCCAATAAAACAAAACCTTTTCTCTCCCGTGCGAGAGTGTTTGTGCTGCTTTAGTGTGGCGCCAAAAGCATGGCCAGCGAAGGAGACTTTGCTGGAGAAGAACGATCATCTACAGAACCAGAGGAGCCGAACCGGGAAGGCTACCGAAACTGTTGACATCGAATACAGTGCAGAAGTAGATCCGATCACAGTGCAAGTGCTCTCTAATCTTTGAGGCACTTAGAGGCTGGAATCGGAAGAAGGATCACTCGGTTCTGCAGCAGAACGTAGCTCATCCGAGGAATTCCTGAAAAGCACATCGACAGCCAAAGAAACTTCTCAATCGGTAAGAAATCCTTCTCCGTGGATATTATACCGCAAGAACTTTCTGTTTACCCGATCAGAAGTGGAGAGGATGCTAACGTTCTGACCGACATGAGTCAACTCATCTAACGAGAAGAATAGATTGGTCTGATCTAACTGAGATCGAAGAATTTGAGATGCTGACGAGTTCAGGCGAGAATGATCCCTGTTTCAGGCAGATCGCTTAACAACTGACTTAGATCGATTTCAATTCTTTTAAAAATTGATTCTTACTATTGCAATCTGTGTCCAATTGTTGCGTATCCCTTGCGATGAGCTATGGAGTGAAACAGTGAGGAATCGACTGACCGAAGATGAAGAAACAGAGGCTGAAATCCTGTTCTGAAGACAGCGACGGTAATCTCTGAAAATCAGCACAATTCTGGTGATGGGAGGTTGATCTGAGCAGGGAAATGGCTCAGACGTCTTCATCACTCTTGGGGGATCATTCTGGTGAAGTTTGGGAAGAATATGAGCTGTTTTGGATAGTTCACCGGAACTGATCAGAATCATGATGGCGGATCGCAGAATTAGGCGTTGCAGTTCTCAATGACACCAGAAACTAGATTGGTTTCAATCCACAAAGACTCACCTTTTGGAAGCTACTTTAAGCTGAATTTTTAGGTGTTCGTACATCAGAATCTCAGCTATCACTGGCCCAAATTTCAGCTCAATCTGAGCTACGGATTAATTTTGATGAATTTTTTAAGGTGACTGGCTCCAGACGTTGCCTGAGTCCTGCGATAGGCTGATTTCAGGCAAAACCAGGTGCAACTTTAAGCTTCAACGAGTCACCAATTGGAAATGACTTTGGGGCTGATTTTTGGAGCATCTAATCCTCCAGATCTTGGCTTCCTCCAGATCAAATTTCATGATTTTTGGACCTCTGTACATGGAGTTATGATTTTTTGAAGGAACGCTAGTCTGGGAAATAGTTCCACACATGCGAGAGGGATTCTCACCCGTTTCCCCAAATTCTGTTACAGACTTGGGTGAAATCGATTCTCTAGAGCATTCTCCATGACTTGAGCTTGACGATCTGTAGAATTATCTTCTGCTTGAGCTATTGATTCCTTCACAGCACCATACTCTCTGCTGATAGTTGTGGTAGCGAGCTGTTGAAGTAGGCTAGAAGCAGAACCTGTTGGAGCTCGATCCTGTAGCAAGGAGCTGTCTTGAAGAGGCATGCGTCGTTGCCCAATCGATGCCAGCATCCCCCGAATTCAATTACAGATAGTAGGGATTGATCTCATCTCCGGTGAAGCCTCTCCACTCCTGCATTCATCTGAGATTTCTGATTGCATACAGTGACTGCTCCTATTTTCTGGAAGCGCACATCACAGGTGTAGCAAGCTGGTGGTGGACTTCATTCCAATATACTGTCCATTTGAAGGGGAAGGACGATCTTCTGCACCAATCTGAAGATAGCTTCCCCCAATCTACATCAAACAATTGGGGTTTCCTGCTATTCGGGTGACACACCTCCTCCATTACTTTTTGTTCACCTGTTTCTTAGAGGAACAGTAAACTGCTAGTGTTGTCCTAAACACTAGGATCCTGCGCATTGGAGATTGACCGCCATCGGAGGACTTGTAGCCGATTGAGCTGTGGAGTATTGCTGAATACCGAGGATATACTTGGCCTTCTTCCTTGGTGAGTGCTGGACTAGCTCCAGCAAGGTACACCCGAAACCTCCTATAGGTTTGTGGGCAGGTGCATTTGATTTCCAGCCAACCTTCGGGTTTGCAGCCATTCGGGAATCCTCTAAAGCTCACCTAGCTGAGGACACATTCCCAAGCTGTCAGACTGTCCTAGGGCTAAGGTGTGGAATGCTCGACCTAGGGATTGAATGTATGGTTTGGCATGGATGATGTGATTGTTGAGTGAGGGAGAGATCGTCTTGTATCGTTGACGCTTGTAAAGCCTCAGATTCCCATTCTTGATTTGTAGTATGTTGGAGGAACTACTACTTGTATATCAGTCCTAAGAGATATATCCAGTTGGGGTTGTGTCCGACTTGGGAACGAAATTTTGTAATCCCTATTCTTTTAACCTTCCTCGGCGTGTTAGCCCCAATAGATCTTGAGAAGCGACTGCAACTTGGTCTCTTTTGAGCAGCTACAAGAGCAGATCGCATCAGATGGCCAGCAAGCAAATTGATGAAAAATGATAGAACAGAAACAAATAATAAGTAAAACATCTAAAAGAATGGGGAAAATTTTTTGTACAATCGATGTAATCCATAAGAAAATCTTTCAGTAGACCACAAAAACCAACTAGCAATAGCCTATGGAGGACATGCATTTTCTAGAGGTGAATTTTTTCATCAAAAAATTAGATCATTCTTCCCAGGATGTCTGGGACATAAATCTTATAGGGCTTCCAGCCAATGATCATGAAATCCAATGAAAGTTGCTGAACGAGAGCTCATTGCTGCATCCATGTAGCAGTTGTGGAATCAGCAGTCAACCCTACAGCCCAAAGTCACAAATGTGCTGCAATCATGTAACATCAAAATATATATGAGACTTCTGTTTTCCAACAATTAAAAGGCTTACTGCATTAAGCAAACTTGTCTTGGCACAAGAAATGCATTCTATTCTACCAACATCCAGGAGCAAGAATGTATGAGCTGAAACGATGCACCCACAATGTAAACGCTGGAATAAGAAGCATTTTGTTAAGGAAAGAAATTTTTTAAGTAATTCCAAAAACAACTTAGGGCTACAGTTTTTGACATAATGGAACCTGAATGTATCTAACTGCATTCTAAATAAGAGAATACAAGATGATGCTTGTGTTCTCAAGCATCACAACAGATATTAGTGCAATTCATCAAAAAAGTGTAGCCAGTTCCATTTGTAGGTTCTTCAACTTGCTACACTTTGATGCACGAGAAGTAGATCAGAGCATTTTCATATTTTTAACACAGGGCCACTAGAGTTGTTGTTACATCCCAGTTTCTAACCTTTCCACACGTCTCACAGTTCCTCCACCAGCAGCATCGAAATGAAAATCTTCACAAAACCTTAACTCATCATACGCAGAACTACAAGATCAAAAGAGAGTTATCAACATAATGTGGCTGAATATTGGTTACTGCTTCCTAAGTGATTAAAAGAAAAGAAGAAAAAACCAAAAACAGTTAATGCCATGGAGATAAAGTTTTCAAAGAGGTTCAAAGATGAACTATCAGTAAAGACAATGATTCTGACGAAATTTTCTACGGAAAAAGCATCAAAATAGGAAAAATATAATAGATCCACATGTAACATGAAATCCCCAAATGGTGTGATAACTTGGTAGTATCTAAATCTAGCAACAGCAAAGGAGCTCCATTCCTCTATGCATACGAAATTCTAAAAGATAGAATTCTTCTCTAGCGACCAATAGCTGCTTGTGATGGATAGCTCTTCACAATCACACTACGACAGGCAAGGGTTCATTAGGGACAAGTATGACGTCTAACCGACTCTCCAGCGCTCGACAAAAAAAGGGGTAGCCTACCGATGCTCCATTCCTTCAGGGGAAAAATAGTGTCCCACTTTACAGGCCAGATGCAAAATTAAAAAGGTATTTCCATCTGCATGCATTTAAACAAATAAGAGAGCTTCATTCTTTACAAAATTCACCAAGAACAGGGAAAGAGAAACCACATCTTTTGCACACCACCGCTTCAATAACCAAGAAATGATCGACTTCCGCACAAAATCAAAAGAAAAGTGGAGGCTTCCACAGTAAGACATATAGCTTTCCTTGTCGAATCTGCTCCAACGCGTGACACCCAGCACATCATTACCATGGGCGTACACTCCACACATACAGACTCCGTAAAAAATTCACAGAAAGAAAAAGCCAGATATCTATGTTTTTTTCATGCGGACGCTGATGTAATTCCACTGGAGAATATGAAAATAAATTGATTTTGGCATTCCTATGCAGATCCCAAGAGAATGCATAGGATAAAACTTAAGAGAGAAAAGTAGACCTTGTCTTAAGGGAGCCTTGAATTCTGATATAATCTATGTATCTGTAGATATCAACACGTACATTTGTGCGGAAAATGTCGTGACGGGTCAAATCCAATATTAAATCTAGCCCTTCAAAATTCCTAACAGTTTCAGAGCAACAACTTAGAGAAAACCATGTGATTCTAAAGGCGGCAAACTGGTCACTCTGCCAAAAATTATTAACGAGAAAAAGCTTCAAGAAAAATAAAATTCACATTTCTGGCGAATCACGATCCTTTGTACCCCAAGGAAATTTTATACACAGAAAATTCCAGCATCCATCAATTTAATCATGCATCCATCAACTTAATCGACCAAACGAGGATGTAAAAAACTGTTTCAAGAACGACAAAGATGTCTTCTTTATGCTGATCTCCTAGCCAGGCAACAACCAGATGAAAAAAGAACAAAACAGAGGAAAAAGAACATAGTCGCAGCGGTCACAGAGCTCGGCCACGTCGCCGGACCTTAATCTCCATCCTTTCCACCACCTCTCCGATGATGAGGCGCCACACATCGGGTTGAAGCAGGACTTCGAGAAAGAGGAAGGCGCGGCCATCTCCTCCAACCTGAAACAACAATTAACCAGAACAAACTCTAAGCCCGCGAAGAGTATTTGTAGGGCGAACTAAAACGCGTAGCAACGCCAAGACTAGAAAAAGGAAAACATCAAACTTCTTGATCAATCTTCCAGCAGAGCGAGAAAAGAGGGGAGAAGCATATGGCTTCAAGGGTCTAACTCTTGTATGTCTCTTCAAGAGTCTAACTCATGTATGTCTCTTCCTCCTTCTCCTGCGTCTGCCACCGCCACTGCCATGGCTACCAGTGCTTTGGCTGGCCTTTGCTCTCTCAGTGCCGTCATCTCCCTCATCGCTGTCATTGATTCCCGTTATACCTTGGCATCTCATCTGCAGCAAACGTCATGCAGGCACGTAACACCCTCTTACACATTTCACACACAAACAGAGGCTCACCCACCCAGCACTATTTTGTGTTGCTTCTTTTTCGCTCATAAATCTTCCTCATCCCTTTTCTCCCCAAAATCCTCTTCTCTCTCTCTCTCACCCTTGGTCGTTTGCCCATTCTCCACTACCCTCCTGGCTGCCCGTTCTCCACTGCCCTCCGGGCCACTGCCATTTTATAAGTGAGTCTTAGCCTGGTCCCGAAACATTGATCTTTCCTCTAGTTAGAACCTGCAGTAACCATAGAGGATTCAATCTGTGGTTTGGTGGGGTTGGACAGCTTGAGCCTTGTCCACTATACCTTGATATGGATGGGCTAGTTTCGCCGCATTCTGTTCTTGACTCTATACTCAAGTGGCCCACAACCCAATCCAGCTTTTTGTTCTCTTTCTAGGATGGTGTGGGACAAAAAAATAAGAATTGGGGAAAAACTTTCACAGTCATTTCTTTGATGGGATACATTTTTCATCCGTGAAGGTGGGAGAACATGCGATGGAGGGAGAAGATGCGATGAAGACATCTACTTTTGTATTTAAAAACATATCTACGATGTTGATATGCCACCTCTTTGAACTCTCCAAATTAATCCAACGATCCAAGGCGTTGTGCTTCTTGAGCAATTCCCATGTGGCACTTCAACATAATGGGCACTCTTGTTTGAATATGCATCTTCCGTTCTCATCACATTTATTCTCAAATGACCACGAAGTCAACCCTAAATAGGACCATCAGGTTCAAGCCCAAAATCTACAAAGAAGTTTGGATTCAGCTTCAATCCACCCTTCTCTGTGTCCATGTCAATCTGCAGCATATGTGAGCCCTCCTCCAAGATCTCCAGATAGAATTGCCGATCCCATGTGCTAAAGAGTGAGTTAGTCACCTACAATCTCTTACCGTCCAAGCTCAACCGGATCATTTGTGGCCCACCTCTGAGTCTGTTTCCCTGAAGAAAGCAAGAAAAGGTAAGAACAACAATGACTTAAACACACATTTTTACTTCAGAAACATCAAACTGAGACTCCATCCCATCTTTAGATGCTGCAACTATCTGGCTTCCCTTCTGAATGAGTCCACCAACCCATAGATGTCCAGTCAAAACAGGCTTTCAAGGGTCCTCAATGTTGTATTGCCTGACATCACCATGCAGCCAGTTTGAGAAGTAAAGGAAGCGATCATCCAGTGAGATAACGAAATCAGTTGTAAGTCCAGGCATGTCGGGCATAATCCAATTCCGAAAGGTGTCACAGATATTGCAACATAGAAGAAACAAATGAGCAATTCAGGACCCCCTCTCTCTCTAGTACTCTCTCACATGCAAACTTACAGTAATGTGAACATCAGCAAAAGGTACCTCATGGCTCCACGATCCACTTGGAGTCTGGAAAAACCTAATCATGTTGCTGCTTAATGCAGACCCAACGTAACCTGTATGGAATCTGCAGGACAGTATCAAAATAGTCATAAGTAATAGCCACTACAATAGATGATCATATCAAGCATAGCATGCACTTTTCAGGGCGATGATATTTGACACTGTCACACTGACCTCCAAAGGTAGGAGATCTGAGTTACCAAGGTCCAGTCTGTTTGAGTTCACCATCGGGCCGGCTGTATACATGTAGATGTCTTCATAACGACCATCTTCTACGTGTTGGAGACTGAATCCTTTTGTAAAAGGTTTTGGTGCTCCCCATGATGAACTAATCATGGTCTTGTGTCAGGGCTCATACCAGAAGTCATATCCAAATAGAGGACTTACCAAGTTTCTCCCATCTGAACCAGAACATACATATCGGAGATCAAAAGTACCAGATTTCAACACAAATGAAGATGTGCTGATCAGAGCACTCACATCAGATGCATGGGATAAAAGCTAAAATTCATTCCAAGAAGTCCATGTGATCTTAAGAGATGTATCTTATCACAGCAAAATAAAGTGAGGACAGTGACCATGCTCATGTGAGGCAGTGTTAAGTAATCTTGTACAAGAAAAAAACTTGCCATAACAAGTTCACTGATGTGAAAGCTCAACCAGTCACACTTAAATTTATAGAAAGAGATCAGATTTGGTGTGGAAAGAACTAGTGATACTGGCACAATGCAAGTCCCCTGCTTGTTTTCTCTAAACAATGAAAAATGGAAACTGTTGAACATATATGACAGAGGACTGTGTTAGTGAGTTCATGATTGAAATAACATGTCACCAAAATAATTGCTGCAGACCATAAAAGATTTCATTCAGAAAATTTGTAAGCTTTGAGGACAATTTCAATGACCAATATTGAGATAAAAACATTATGAAAAGGCAAGAATGGAATATCGCTGAGGTTCCAAGCCATGATACATTTTGAACATGGAAAGAGAATACTTACGTCTCGCTGTATGCATGTTATGCGTGTACAGCATCTTCTCCGAATCCCCCCATATAAACATGGGGGTTGGGCTTACCAGCAATTCTAAAATTACAAAAGATGCCCTTCCAAAAATACATGGAGGAATCTTCGGATGAAAGAAATGGATCAAAATGCAGTTCACTGCGAAGGAAAGTTCCTTTGCTAATTGCTTTCTCCAATTCTCCTTGAGAAAATGCTTTTGAAAGCTGTCTAAGGTAGAATACAGAGAAAACTTCAAGCATAATCCTTTTGGCTTTAGATTTGTTTAAACCAAATATATCCTTCAAATATCCAAAGCAGTAAGCTTCATGTAGAAAAAGAACAAAGAAAAAGGTTAGAAAATTATAAGCACAAGCAAGGAAGCTGCAACTAAAGACATCATCTATTTGCATAACCTACAAATGTTTTGGACATCTATGAATCCAGAAACTGCAGAATGTAAACTCACGTTTTTTTTCTTCAATATGCCCATTATAGAAAGCTTGCATTAAATATGATCAAAAGAACCTTCAAGTCATCCACTTTTCCATCCATCATGTTTACCACCTAAAACAAGAATAAATACTAGTGACCAGAAATTGGACACTAAGAAATCCACCAGATTCAACAACTTCAATATTATATCATCGTAGAACACTTTTTTTTTTGCTTGAATGCTAGATTCTGCACTAATAATTTATTATCAATGGAGAAATGGATAGTGGCACTTATGGCATGAACCTCCAAAGTTGCCTCACCTATAAGCTGTGCAAAATAACAATAACCATTATGAAAAGAAAAGAAAGAAACAGGAAATTGAAAGAGGAATAAAACCAAAGTCAAAAGAGTACGACAGTAGGCAAAGAGTAATTCAAGCCGAATTACCTCCATTCTTCAAACCAAACAGTAGTTCAGTTTCTTCTCCTTGCTGAAATAACTGAGAAAACAGAACTTTTCTACCACTCTAGAGACAGACGTTGGCATATTTTTAAAATGTAGACTAACACATGATTGTATCATAAGTGAGTTGGATATGAACAATATGAACAAAATAGATTCACATATTTTTAGAATGTAGGCTTCCATGTTAGCAAACACATGATTGTATCATAACAACGTATGAAATGCAATTCAAAGACTCTATCAGAATGTGACACACACCCATGAATTTGACCAGATTATATTTATCAAAAGAATCAAGTTGTCACGGGATGACTTTTTCAAGCCTATTTGGCCCGTGTTGCGCCGAAGGATAGTCGATCTGCAACACAAGTCAAGGCATTGAAAAAGGAAAACCAAGAACCTAAGACAATAAAGCACCTAAACAACTCATATCACAATGAAAGTAAAACTAAACAAGACACTATGCAGGAAACCATTAAAGCAGAAAACAATTGCCCAACTCAACAAAACTAAATAATCAAACTAAATCAAAGTAGGATCCTACTGAATACAAATCAAACCAATGACCTTAACCGCTGGACATGTGCAATAGCTAACTAAAGGATCTATTCAACTAATCTGACACTAACGTGATACAAGAGAAACAGAGCATTATGCTCGTCTAAAACCATGAAGGACCTGTGGACATTTAACCCAAAACCCATGCAACTTCGATGAATAGAACCTTTCGAAAATGTCACAGTTCAAAATGGACTACAAAATTGATTGGTCCTTTTGAAAAGAGATAAGAGGTGTTCCATGAGAGACTCAACCCTAAGTCTGGGTTATGTTGAAGACATTCGGTTAAGATGGACTAATGGGCCAGGCTTAATCACTTATCCCAAATGATATGCATCTCTTGAGACAAAGAAATGAAATTTGTCACACTCAACATGAGTTGACTAGGTTCGAGGAGTTTCATCTATTCCATGAATGGACTAATGGTTTGGTAATGGAATGGCCAACATCTTTCAAAGCCAAAGGGGATTGGGAATGAAATGACAAACATATTTCAAGACCAAAGGAGAATGGTTAGTTCCTCCTATGACTAGAGATGTCAAGTTTTAGTTTGAAATAGTTAAAAAATGATCAATTTAACTAATAAGCATGAGTGCTCGTGTTTTTCAAATAATATGACCTTCATTTACACATAGCACCTACCATACAAGCATTAAGATTCATTTCGCATCAATGTCATCAAATCTCTAGAAGGGATGCCTTTCAATTTTCAAAATATGATCATAAACAAATCATCATCAGCATCTTAGGTAATAAAAAATAGGAGATGATATTGACCCTAGGACCGCACATCTACCAAGATTTTCACATTCAATTCCTGTGAGTTCAGCCATCATGCCTTTCATCTCTTGGCAAACACCTTTTGCTTTTTTTCCTCTTTTTTTTTCTTTCTCTTGCATTCAGCTTTTGCCATTAATTTTTTTTTTCTTGATTTTTTTTTTAGGCCGACCTTCACCTTTGAGGGAATACCTCACCACCCCAAAGGATACTACGAAGCTCCACCTCTTTGGTGGTTATGTGTAGCTTTGTCACATATCCAACCCGCTTCACCTTGCGGGTTTTCGATGAGCCAAAGGTTTATAAGTCGTTATCTTTGTGGTATAGACATAAATCACCTATATGCCTACCCGGCACTCTTGATTACTAACCCAGAGGAATGACCACACAAGCCTCAAGCCAATCTCTCAACTCTCATTTTGCTACCTACCAAGATCTTACAAAGCATTTTGGCATCTCTCTCAAGATATCTTCCTGCTAAATCCTTACAAATGCTTGATTACCAAAGTCAATAGTATTTCCTAGTCTCGACTTTCTCAACTTCACAGGACCTTTCCTTACTGCTCATATTCAGGATCTTTTTAATTTTCCTCCTCCATTGTTTGGCAACAAAAATTTGAAATTTTATCCTTCTGCTCAAGGAGGTACTAAGAATAAAGAAAAGCCACATCATTGTGTGAGAAAACACTTTTAAAATGTTTTTAAGCAAAACTGAAAATTATCACTTTTACAAAAATTCTTAACATCAAATGGTATATCACCAAGAGGAAGGAATTGTACTTTAAAGAAGAGGGTGAATGCAAAATAGCATAGGTTGGTTGGGTAGAAAAATGAACTTCACCAACTCCCCTAGGGACTTCTATATGAAAGGTTGGTTTAATAGTGACGATTTTCCATAAATGTTTGAGTCCTCAACTGATTGAAAGTTTTACAAATGGTTTAGGTTAAGCTCTTATCTTCCCCAAAGGAGGCCCAGGATAAACCAATCCTATGTGGTGGATTTTGTAAAATCATCAAGTGCATAATAATGACAACTATGGGATTGGACTCTGTTAGACTCTAAATGTACGACTATCCAGCAAAGTTGATCAGTCTTGTGCCCTGGTTACATGAGGACTTTGCAAAATATGTTCTTGACCAGAAACTAATAAAGCATTAGCAGAAAACATCCAAACACAATGTCATCATACATGGAGGTGTCATGGACTTGACTTTATTTATGTCATCTACCTATTCCTTACCATGACCTTATGCTGACCTTCCTTTGCATGATAGGTTGACTTGCTTCCTGTTTGAGATATCTATGAAACACCTAAACCAAGCTACACCACTTAGAGAACTGATTTTCATTCGCTGACTACAAATGATAACTCTAGAGTTTAGCTTCTACCCTGTGAAACATGACCAAGCGACGAGGCGAATCTCAGAACTCTTGAATCCAGGTCAGAGAAAAAAATGATTAAGCTAACAACTGAGGCAACTGTTCCGCCTGAAACAAACATAGATTTCCAAAATTTCCTATCCACAGCAACAACATACAACACTAACATTCTTGACGAGCATGACAACTTAATTGAATTGAAGAGACCATACATTATAAACACAGAAATCCCTGAAGAGACCTCCAGTCCATGTTAGTTGAAGAAATCAGATCTACATGCAACTGATCCACCTAATGCCTACAACTGAAACCTGACCAAATTGTGGCACTGAAAACCTCCCAAAACATGACCTAAAGCCGAAGTCAAGAGAAGCAGCAAAACAAGGTACTCGATCAGCAATCACGAAGTGGATTGGGGAAAATACCTGCAGATACTATGATATAGGCATCCTTTTCATCGAACTATTATTCCATGTCGATGGCACTGTATTCAATTTCTCCGATGCAGAATCCATTACCCACAATAAGCAAAACAGAAAAAGGATTAATTAAGGCCGGTTTTCACAATTATCGTTCTCCCAAGTGGAAAATGTAGAACTCGGGATACAAACCAGGTGAAGGAGGTAGCATCGCGACCGGTTTGTCGACTGCGGCATCTGGATTGGAAGCTAGGGTTTCAGCTGGTGTCGGATCTTCCACAGAACCGGTTGTTGGGTCAAAGGGGAGCTGGTATCATGAAGACGATGGTGCCAATTCCTTTGATTTGGGCACATCGCCCTCGGAGCAACCGGCACCTCTTTTGGATGAGATTTCTCCGCCCAATTCCACCAAATCAACCCCCAAAGAAAAACAAGTTCTCTGCCTGATTCCCCGAAATCAAGCTCTGAAGAAAACAACCCCTAAGAAAACCACAAAACACATAACTGAGATGATGGAGTCGACAACAAACCCTAGAATAGGTAAACAATAACAAATAAGATTTGGGCAAGGTTTGCTTCATCGGAATACCTTGAGATGCTTGCTTCTTGGCACCAGCGATGGCATAGAAAGCTTCGCCGATGAAGAGCTGCGCCTGGTGGAAACCATGGCTCCCTTCTTTGATCATGTTTCCCTCTCTCTCCTTTCTCCTATTCCTTCTCCCCCATTTTCCTCCTCTCTGAGCGGACGTCAGTCGCTCTTCCTCTTTCTTGTCTTCCCGAAATGGCAAAAGGAGAGAAACAAAAAGAAAAAAATGGAAGGGTCGAATACAATGATGAACCCCAATCCAATATTACAGTATGGATGAGGCGAGTGAGGTTGAATCGACCGGGAAATGTGAGAAAAAAATATAACAAAAAAAAAGCACACAAAAATCGTCATACGATCTGTGCAGTTGGATATGGTCAACCCATTTGTTCGCTTTTCTTTTCCATCTATTGTGGTCCAGTGGACTCATTTCCTTAGTGGGTCCAGTGTTGTAAAACCATAGAAAGCTTCTCTGTTTGCATTTGCTATAGATCAAACTTATGAGTTGTTTATCTCATAACAAGGATTGGATCCGGGAAATGACCCTTCCAATCAAGGGGGGCCATGTTAATAGAGAGATGTGTCTTGATGGCGGTCAGTTTTTGGATCTCTCTCGATTCTATCAGGTTTGACAAAGGATTTAGCTTAAATCTACTGTTTTGACAAATAGCAGATTTGAAAACAATCGTTTATGGGTTGTTTGACAAGGCCGGAATTGCATAACTATGTAAATAAAATTTTCTTTTTTCAAGGAAAAGGGAATAGAATCCTCAAATAAAGATTTTATGTTTAAAGATTATAGTTTCATTCTTGAATCAAAATTTCGGAATCGTGATTATATTCTGTGGGGTGGAATTATGATTCCTTAAATTTATAATTTGTTCGTTTTTGTTTGAGCACATGTCATCATGATTTTATTTCATTAATTTTAAACTTTAAATTGTGATTTTGTCAAAAACATCATTTTCAAAATCTTTCAAATTAAAAATGAAACTAGAACTAGAGTTTTCATTCTAATTCCAGTTTAAAGTGCCGTCAAACACCCCCTTATGATGACCACTATCTTTTAAATGCATTGATCTCAAGTTAGAATGGATGAGATTTGATCTGAGATCTATGAACTTTAAGACGCAAGCCCTACAAACAACATAATCTTTGCATAGTGCACATACACATATATATTTATAAAGTTTGTACATTATACATATATATAATATATATACATATATGCTATATATCTATATATAAATATTTATACATACGTAAAATATATATACATATATGCTAATGTATATACGTACAAATGTATATATTATGTACATATATATATATATGTACATATAGCGTTGTGTAATATGCGTATACACATGTATAATATAATATATATAATACGTACAATGCATACATAACATATATATGGTATTATACATTGTACATATTTATGTATAGATATTAATACATGTATGTAATATATATCTACATATCATTGATCTCAAGTTAGAAGGGATGAGATTTGATTTGAGACCTATGAACTTTAAGATGCAAGGCTGACAAACAACATAATCATTGCATAGTGCACATACACATAGATATTTATAAAGTTTGTACATTATACATATATATAATATACATACATATATGCTATATGTCTGTATATAAATATTTATACATACGTATAATATATATACATATATGCTATATATACATATATGCTAATGTACACACATACAAATGTATATATTATGTATATATATATATATATATATATATATATAGTGTTGTGGAATATGCGTATACACATGTATAATATAATATATATAATATGTATAATGCATACATAACATATATATGGTAGTAGACATTGTACATATTTATATATAGATATTAATATATGTATGTTATATATATCTATATATTCACACGTAATGTACATATGTATGTACAAATATATGTTAGATGTATACGTATGTATTACGTAAATACATAGATATGTGTATATATATATATATATATGCATATATGTTATATGTACATACATTATAAGTACATATTTGTATATTATATGCACATGTATACATATATTTATGTATGTGCATACATAAATATATGTGTAAAATAATATTAATATGCACATATATATAGTATGATCGTATACGTCCATATGTTTGCATATATGTGTTATATACATACATACACATATGTATTAACGTATATATACAAATGTACATATATATGTATAGGTACCTATATGCTGAAATTATACCTATTATATACGTATATATAATGTACATGTGTATACGTACATATATATGTGTGTGTGTACATATGTATATATAACGTATTACTATACATAACATATATACATATATTATATATATGTACCTATACATATAATATATTTTATTGTAACATACTATATGTACATTGGTAGAATGTATTACATATGTAATATACACGTAACATACATATATTTTATATACATATTGTATGTACTCATATGTACGTATTTATAATATATACATATAACATATTACTATACATAACATATATACATATATTATATATATGCACCTGTACATATAATATATTTTTACTGTAACATACTATATGTACATTGGTACAATGTATTAAATAATATAATATACACATAACATACATATATTTTATACACATATTGTACTACATATTCATAAGTGTATGCATATTGTATGTTCTCACATGTATGTACATATAATATATACAAATTTATATATGTGAACATATATTCTTATTGTATAGCATTATACACATATATATGTATATATACATATATAAATGTGTACATCTAAAAATACTTATAATATATATAACATCTATTAGCATTACATATGTACAAATTATACATATACATGCATATATGTCTTATATACATCTTACATGATAATATGTATCCATATGTACATGTATATAAGTATCACATATGTATGTATTATACACAATGTTATAAAAAAAAGTATCGTAGGGCGTTTCTGTCTGAGGTGGAATCTAATCCCTAAGAGTGATGATGCCGACCGATCTTCTCAGGTCTTCCGCTACAACGTCCAATGATCAGCGAACATGAGACTCAAGAATCATGGAAACAATTGGGAAATATCAAAAGATCGAGCGAGAGAGGGAGTTGCGCAAAGATGATTGAGGTCGAGAGATTGCAAGAGAAACAGAAAACACATTATAAAGAGAGAGAGATAGTTGTCCAAACCCTTGATTGTCTGTTCTGCGGGTTATGTGAAACCCTCATTCGAGTGATGGCTTTCCATCGCTCTCAATGAGGTGATGATGCCGATCGATCTCCCGGGTCTTTCGCTACAGCGTCCAATGATCAGCGACCACGAGACTCAAGAATGGTGGAAGAGATTGGGAAATATCGAAAGATTGAGGGAGAGAGGCAGTTGCACAACAGATTGCAAGAGGCAAAGATGATCAAGGTCGAGAGATTGCAAGAGAAACTGAAAATACATAATAAAAAGATTATGTCCACCCCATCCCTGACCGCATTGTCTATCCCCTTGAGTGGGTCCTCCGCTAGACATCCCTCCTCATAACACACCTTATAGATTGCCAGTCGGCTCGTCGACGACCCACCCCTGGCCACACCCAGCCCCAGCCCGCAGTAGGTCACGTTGTGCATGATGGTGCTAGCCAGCTGCGGTCGACTTGGTGTGGCTTCCGTGCCCCACTATGTCCCTCGGCGAGCTCATCAGCGTACTGGGCCCGTTTGACTCGGGGACTTTTGCCACCCCGAATGAGTTATAATACCAAGCATCGATCACCTTCCTGAGTCGATGTTCGCCCATCAGCTCTATTTTGGCTATAGGTATGTGATTTCAAATTAGAGCATAAATTTTAAACCTGTTGCAGTTGGATGCTTTGTAGTTAGGCCCTTCCGGGCACGTTCCTTTCCCTCTTAATGGTACATCAATGAAATTCTATGATTCGGGCCAAATTCCAAACAGACGCCACGAGAGAAGGTGAATTGGTTAAGTAATACCTGATATTATGTCTAAGTAGACTACTAAAAGAGAATATTATGCACTTGCAACACAGAACATTTTTAGAACATGTGTTTCAAGAATGCTATGCTTTTGTTTAGGAAATATGATCTAATTACTTACTTCAAGCATTTGATTGCTTAAATTAGGAACGATAACCATAACTGGATCATTCTTCTCAAAATAAGAACATAACATGTGTTTTAAGAAAATGTGTTCGAAGAGCACAAAAATTTTCTTACCAAATGCCTAATGATATTGGAATTTGAATTAAAATTGAAGTTTGTGTAGTGAATGATTGACAGATTATCGATTGACATATGCTTCATATGTGATTCGAATCGATAAATGGCACATACATGGGATCTCATGGTTCTGGCAATAAATAGATAGACATAAATGAAATAAGGTGCAGCATGGAGTAGCATTAGTAAAAATTAGAAGCTCGACCAGATCCCTGCTTCATAAAATTTAAAAGGTTTCCTATCCAAATCTCAAAGCACCAAATTCCCAGCTCCCATCTAAAAGCAAGAGTGATTTGTACAATGGAATCTCTTTCTCGAAAAGTTTGTAAGCAAGGTATAAGGTGTTCGAAAAGGAATGTGGTGGACTGTTTTTTTGCATCTCTCTATTGTGTAATGAACCAAGATTCCTGGGATGCTCATAAAATATCTCCAATGACTCATAAGGGCAGGGAGATCAAGGGGATTTATTTGATTTTGGAGAATGTCAGTTGAATGTAGTGGGGGGCTTTTCGATCTTTTATGTCGACAGATCAAATTTAGATCCATATCCAGTATAGTTTCAAATTTAGAACTTGTTGCATGGTGGGAACCTAGACAAGGCTAGCGATTTCTATGCCCGAGAATAGATCCCAAGTCCATAATCAACTCGCAGGAGCCTAAAGTCCAAACTTAAGTAAACTATATTTACAAATTATATCCCCACCAGACAACAACCCCAGCTTAATAGTATCCTGGGTAAAAGATACAGGCGTGTTTTCTTTGACCCATGGTTTAAATCCTAATACAACACTAAGGGGATCAAGGCTTGTACAAACGTGAGCAGTACAAATTTGACTCTCACAAGTCACTCAACATTCATTCACAAACCATTCATCCCTAGAACGGCCAAACCATGCCCTTTCCCTTTGGTGGTCTAGCTACCCGCAGCCGTGTCCTTGGCAAGGTGCCTTGGAGGGACTACCGATAGTAGCAATTGGCTAGAACTTGGTTTAGAAAACAATTAGACCTATAACCCCATTTTATAGGATGTTGAGAAGTTACCTAGCCGATGAGAGATCGACTTAAACAGCAACAGATCTGAGAGAAAACCAGTGGTAAAGCCACTCTCGGATATCTCAGCAAGGAGGTGGAATGAAGGCTAGGCCCACCTGGCCTACGATGGCTTGTGGACTGGTGGAAGCTGGCCGAGAGAGACAGAGTGTCCCAGCAATGGAAGGGGATGGCACTGGGGCTGCCTGCTACACCTCATGGATGGAGTGTGGTTGTTGTAGGCCTCGGACGACCAAGAGAGACAGCAACGTGATGGAGGAGTGCCCGGATGGAGGCAGGGGCTCGGCCCGCCTTGGTGCTTATGACTATGTTTGGTAGAAGGGTGCAGCAATGGAGGCTGCTAGAGGAGGTTGTCCAATGAAGTGGAGGTGGTGAACTGACATGCACATGACCAATCCTTGGAGAGGTAACCTAACTACTTAGACTCCAAGGGGACAAGCCGGGCTCGGAACAAGGAGGTGAGCTTGGTATAGCTTTAGGTAGGCTCGGTTTGGGTGAAGCGGGTTAGGTCTAGTTAGAAGTGGCTCGGTAGTGGAGTGGGCTTGGTCTAGACGTGAGATGGAGGTTAATTGCTAATAGGGTCGGTTATGACTTGGGGATAGGTGAAGGGTTGTGCGAGAGAGGGCAGAGAGTTACACGAGAGAAGATGACACTAATGATTAGGATCAGTTAGGCTAAGGGGTTTAATTCAAGAGACATGTGAGGGAAGTGGTTCACTAATGATGGGTGAAGGCTAGTAATGACGAGGAGGAGGAGTTAGCATGAGGTGGAGGTTGATTAAGGCTTGCGTGAAGTGGAAAGGGTCGGTTATGAGAGGTGAGGAGGCTAAGAGGTTTGAGAAGGGTCTCCCTAGCTAAGGAAATTGAATACGTACCAAAACTCCTCAATGATGGCTGATGATTGTGCGAGTGGAGGTGAACGGCTGAAGAGACACTCGGTCGAAGGATTTGTAACTCTCGTTTTTTAGGACGGGGAGCTCAAGAGGAGGCTGCGACGTGTAACGGTTGCAGTCTGCGCCCTCTCCTTAACTCGATTCAGTGACCTCTTGACGGGAATACCCTTGCCAATTAATTCAAACTCTAGTAATGAATCAAACTGACCATGGGCAAATTGGGAATCCACTGAAATGATCGGGCTGGACCGAAAAATGATCGGAAAAGTAACTACGATTGGTTACACCGGCGGTAGCACACAGATTTCTGACGGGGAGTGAGTTCTTCATGATGGCTGGTCGGATTTGCCTGAAACATGCTGGGGATGTTGCTAAGATCTGGGCGATTATGCTGGGGTGAATGAGAGAGTGAAATTCACCTTGGTTGTTTCAGATTTTGCCTGCAACTTCCGCGCAGGCACTGCTTGATTTCTGCCAAACCGAGCGGGTGATGTGGTTGATTAAGGGTCTGCTTTTGCGGAAAATCCATCACTTTTTGCTTTCCAATCTTACCAACAACTCTCATGGCATTCGGTCTTTTTGGGTCTACCAAGGCATGACATGTCCCTTCAATAGTCTCAGATGCACTTGTATCAGTCTTGGCCTCATTCGGACTAGGTGGATTTGTGTCTTGGCTAGACTCTTCTTCTTCTTCATCACTTTCATCAATGACTTCAAAAACTTGAAGATTTTTGCACTTGTGAGTCCGACTCCATGGTTCCTTACAGTTGAAGCATTGATTGTTTTCGATCATTTGTTCCCTCTCTTGCCTGGTTATGTAAGTGGTAGGCACTGGGCCTCTGTAGAGGGGTTTTTTATCTTCTCTTTTGTAGGGCATAGGCTTTCTTGGGGGTAGCTCTTTGTATTTGTTTGGCTCATTGCCTTTGTAAGGTTTCCTTAGAGCATTCTTGCATCTATTTCTCTCTTCTACTGCTCGAGCTTCGGTGAAACATTCTACCAAATCGGTGTATTTTCTTCGTTGTACATCTATCTTGACCTCCTCTTTGAAGCCACCAATGTAGGCACCAATTAGTGACTTGGTGGTCCAATCAACCATATATGAAAGTCTTTCAGATTTGCTTTGGTACTCTCGAACTGAGGACGTTTGTACCAAAACTTTGAGCTCTATGTCAAAGTCTGTGTATGCTGAATCTCCGAATCGTGTTTGTGAACCCTCACTAAAATTCTCCCAAGTGATATTTGGTTGATGGCGTTTGAACCATCGATACCACTTCATACCTTCTCCGTCGAAATTGAGGATTGCGGTTGTAACCCATTCGTTTTCAGGCACACTATGACAATCAAAATATTCTTCTACCTTGAAGAGCCAATCCTTGGCATCTACCCCTGTAAAACGTGGAAAATCAATCTTAACGGCTGGGGTTCTTCTTCTTGGCTGAGTTTGGTTGCGTCTGCCTCTAAAGGGTTCTCCATCAACAAACACAATAACACAATATCCTCATCTTCCTCACTTTCATCCTTGCCCTGGTTCTTACTAAATTGCTGGTTTTGGGGCGCTTGTTGCTGGCTGCTGGAGCCGAACCTAAAATGGAACTCAGGCCCTTGTTGGTGTCCCTTGATTCCTTGGCCTTCGGGTTGGCTGGTGCCATTATGTCCAAACTGGTTGTTCATTGGTGCCTTGCCCTTGTCTTGATTCGGAGGGGGGCCTGGTGTGGTTCAGTCAAATTGTTCCATTCTTTTCATCAAAGTGTTTTGGGCAGAAATCAAGTTGTTCATCATCTGCTTCATCAGGTCTCATTTATCAAGTTTACTAAGGGACTTCTTGTACTCATGTAGTTCATGATGCATGTTCATGTTGGACTCAAGGGAATTCACTCGGCCTTGGTGTAAGGTTTCCATATCGGGCAAGTTGGATTCGACTTGTTCTCCTCGGCTGGAAGTCTCAACTTCTTGCTTGGGAGAATCATGGACAGTGGGTTTGGCTTTCTTCCCCATTGAAAATTCTGCTCTTAGTCCTGCAGCACGACTGATCAAACAATCAACGAACTGCTGCTACCGCTAACGACTGAAGAGGAAACCACTTGTTATTGTGCTGGTCGCCGGAAATTCTTCAGAAAACCAGCGCGGCTTGTAAATTCAATAGATTCACGTCCAGAACTCTAAAAATCATGAAACTTGGCTGAAAAATACTAGACACATTAGGGAATCCAATGACACCAAGTTCAGTTTCTAATTCCTCCGCAATCTAAGTCGATCTGCATAGAAAGTCACGCCTGGACCTCGGTTGTCAAGCTTGCCGCTCGTTCTTCAGCCATGCAGGAAACTTCCAGCGATAGGGGTCCACTAAAAAATTATAACTTTTCAACCGCAACTCCAAAAAATCGGAAATTTTAACTGGAGATACCTGAGAAGTAGACTCTTCCAGCAAGAATAAACTCGACCAATTCTGATGATGGAGGTGACAGCGCCAGCCACTGGAATCCGGCATAGTTTCTGGCCTTTCAGAAACTGTAGTACACTGGCTGCTGAATATATAATTTGACATTTGCTGCGCCAAATGAACTCCGTTTCTCACGAAATTTGGCAGAATGTGTCCGAAATATTTACGAACAGGTGGGTAGGGAGCTCGCTCATAGATCACCAGAAACTTACCTGATTTACTTGTTTGATTGGTCTGAACTATTCTCACTTTTATTCGGCTGCTATTCTAACACAATCTGCTATGAAATCCGAGTGTATACTTCCTAAACTCCACTGAAATCTGACATAACGTGATGCCAAACTGAAAAATCCTCTCCTACAATTTGAAAACCCAACTGAAATCTACCACTGGCTGACGCAAGTGCGCGCTGATACCAACTGGTGGGAACTTAGACCTGGCTAGCGATTTCTACACCGAGAATAGATCCCAAGTCTTGTTCTCTACTTTTTTTGTCTTTTTTTTCTCTCACTGATTTAGTAATCAACCTTTCTTTTACAAATTAGGCATTCTTTACCTCCTGGCCACAGAAAAGCAGTAAATTTGACCGATAGCAGATTGTGTCCTCAACGGTCCTCTTCCTCCAGAGCAAGACAGAAACCAAATCTACTCAATTAAGAATGCTATTATTCTACTGAGATTATATTGACCATGGGTTCAACATACTAGACTCACACACCAAAACAGTGAAGTTTCTTGTTTCCTTCCTTTTCCTTCTTTAATTATTAGCATACAAGAGAGGCCAACTTTGTCTATAGCCTGATCAGCCTCAGCTGAATAGCGTTGGATCAATGGTGTCATGAACCATGACGCCTGCTTTTACTGTTTTTCCCATTTTTTTATACTTTTTTTAATGCTAACCTATCTTGTCTTGTCTTTTCTTTTTTTTGAACTTTTTAGACAAAGATCATGCATGCATGTTTGGTTGGCATCTGCTATATCTAACATAACTAGCATACATCTAAACTATCAAAACTGCATAGTCTTGCTGCTCGAAGGCAAACTCTGCTGTAGAGGAACATGGCAAACTTTGTTGCTTTTTGTTAATTCAGAAGGTCTAAAGGATACTACTTCTTGTTAATTTATTTCATCTTAGAAAAAGTCACAAAATTTTTAATTTCTTTTATGTGTTATGAGAAATTTCTGTGATCGCCATCTTGATGGAGAGTTTAAGCATGTTTAAGTAACATTTGGCTTGTAGTTTGTCATGAGAACTCAAAAATTTTTTTAGCAAATCAAAATAAATATTTCAGTTCATCAAAGTTTTATTGCTGATATTGCCAACTCAAACACAATCTTTATGTTGATGGACCATTGAACCCTTTCAAATAATATATATATATATATATAACATGTGCTCACACACACACTCAATTAGAGATGGTTAGAGATTGTCCTTGGTGAAGCCACACTCAATTAGATGAGGTGAGATTTTGAACGCTTTCATGCTTGGCTGTCATATGTTTGGATTCATGAAGTATGTCTTACTAGGTTCAGCAAACCTCTGTTACAATCTAAGCTACAAAAGATCGATAGGGGATTTTTTCATCTTCATCTATTTTTTGCAATCTATCTAGCTCTTAGTATTGCTCTTTTCTTGTTGCAGTTCAAGTAAGATAGGTTGCTTTTTAAGATGTAGAAGGCAATGAGATTTGCTAGAGTGTAGTTGAAGCCCCAAGTGTGAATGCATCATTATGTGAAGACTTTTATTGACTATTCTTGAGGTAATGTCTTATGCTATTGGAGTATTAATTGGTTGCTTGTATTTGAGTTATTGCTAGTCTCATTATTATTAACATGCGCTTTATTTGCATATAAATTTTAGGCAACTGCCCAATTTCATTGACTTGTTATATTTTCAAAATTTTAGCCAGCAATTCATGAAAGTATACAATGTTGTGAAGCAATGTTGTAAAAGGTGACAAGGCAAGGCGAGCTGTTGAGCCTCTCATGCGGCGTGGCGAGGTGAGGCATTAATTGAAGCGTAAGCTTCACAGACAAATTTGTGAATTATATAATATTTATAAAAGTAGCAATGAAACTGAAAAAAATGACTACGACCCTAAGCATATCAAGAAAGAACAATATACAACGTATGCAATCCACAATAATTTTTAAATCCAAACAAACACAATGTTATAGCATACATAGCATAAAGAGTGCTTGCATAATTGGCGCATAGCATGACCTGTCCTAAACAATTAAATGTCATAGAACTATCATTGAAAAACAAATAACCAAAACTAGGAAAACCAAGATTCAGATAATAATATCAATTAAGAGAATAAGTAAATAATAAGTATTGTTGGATAATAATATAAGCATATTGAAATATATATATGTACAAAAATTAAAAGAAAGTAATTAATTTTTGTAATTATCAAGTGATATTTAACAAAGTTCAAATAAATTTTGTAGGCAATTGGTCAATTGTATCTTCATCATTGTCATATTCTTTAATGGATGACAGTTCATCGTCATTTGAACCATCCAAATATTGAATAACTTCATCTTCTTCATCATCTAAACTCTCATATTCTAAATCTTCTATTATTGTTTTACCTTCATATAAAAACACTAACACATAACAAAATGAAACAATTAATAAAGAAAAAGGACAATGTTCTTATCTTTATTTCAAAAATTGCATACATATAGCATTACCTTTGCCAACACTTTTCTTTTGAGAAGATGAAACACTTTCTGTATTCATATTCATATATACATGATGAAAACCAAAGAATTAAGTTTTTCTTGTTCAATGCAATTTCTTGTTTTTGTATGTACCTATCATGTAATTGCATTAGTTAATCATTTTGATAATTATCAAAAAACATTTGAATGATAGCATAATAAATTATTTGAAAGTTTCATTTATTTACCAAAAAGAATGAGCTGCATTTACATTCACATTCTGATGCACTATATGTAAGATTGAGAATTCTCATAGCAAAATTCTTCAATTCTTTTGTATTTTCGCCAAATGTATTCCACCAATCAACTGACAAAAATAAATGAGAAGAGTGGTTTAGATAACTTCATTTGATCTACTCATAAGTTCATAATATAAATCAAAAGTGTAAAACATTTGCAAAAGAAAACTGACCTATGGCAGAATATACTTGCTTTCTTTCCTCTTTCTTGATGGCATTGTTGATTGTTGGTTGTCGCATATCTGAAGTTATAAATTGATCCATTGGTCCTCATGAAATTCCAAATGCATGAACATTGGGACATGTAAGGCTACCACTGATCATTCCTTCATCCAAACATTCATTTCTATGCAATTCAAGATTGTCTTTTTTTTCTTTCTATTTCACGTTTTTGTACCTGCAAATAATTATTGAAAGATTTTACAACACTTTGTGGGCTTTGTAACATGCTTTAGCAACTATTTTAGTTCCAGCCAAGTGTTGTTTCTTTCTTCAAACACCACCTTTATAAGTTTCTATACAATAATTTCATATCAAGTTTCCCATTTTTTCTTTATCATCATGATCTTCTTCAATGCAATGTTTCAATGCTAGATCCTGCCGTGACATTTTTTCTCAAACCTAACAATGTATTACAAATATAATTCAATAAGCATCCAATAAGCTCAATTACATTGTATGCAAAAGCTCAAATTACTATGCATACCCAAATATTAACAACGCATAATGTAACAAATATTAACACCATACGACCAATTGGAATAATTAACAAGTAACAACATATTAGAAACTTAATGCAAAACAATTTTTGAAAAAACACGTAAAAATATAAAAGAATTGTCTACGACAATGCATCAATTACCATTGTCATGTTCTTTAACATGATATCAAATCTAAATAGAAGAGAAGAAGACAAGCAGCTCTTCCAAAATGAGAACATGTTTGAACTAGAAATAAAGAAAAAGAAAAAACAAAGAAAAAAAGCATCCACAAAAAAAATATATAATAAAAAAGGTAATTGTAGTAATGTAAATTTTCCATGTTTTTTATTTATTTGTATAAAACAAAATAATGTAAAAAATATTTTTCAATTGATTCAGTAAGGATTGAACATAGCTGTCTACCAAGAAGCACAAAAAAAAAACAACATGAACTAAGGCACAAAAAAAATTTGAAAGAAAATATAATAAGTTAAAGATGCATTAAATGCTAAGTCATAAAGTAAGGATACAAATCCCAAAACATATAATAAACTAAGACACCACTTGCGACACTTGGCAACAATGGGAGGAGGACCACCATCAATGGAGTACATGTCCACACTACAAATGATGACAATAGTAAAGATGAACACATAATATGAGTGCAAGGATGGCACGCATGAAGAAAATAAGTTCAAGGTCTTGACTTTGTAAGCCACATTACCACAACATCGTAAGCCAGGCCATGGTGATACACACAAAGTAACAAAAGCGCCATGTGGACACACTGTATACCATCACAGCAACACGCAGAGGGTGGCCAGTCATGGCCAGAGAGCTGAGAGAGCTAGAGGGTGGCCATGGCCAGCGCCGGACATGGATAGAGAGACTAAGACAAAGATAGAAAGGTGGCCACCTATGTTCGGTGTCTGCCATGGAGAGGAAGAGACTCAAAGAGAGAGACCTACAGTTGCAATTGAAATTCTGACGTTGGGTGATGGCTTCACCAACTGTAGCTCCAGCCTCTAGCAATTTCGCAGGCGTGCAACGATGGTTGAAATCTTCAATTTCACATGTGATTTGGGATTGAGAAAAGGGGATTTAGGGATACAAACGGGGTTCAGTTAGGGCTACGTGTGAAGCCCTAATGACCATCCCTGAGGTGTACGCCTCAAGTACGGAGTGTACTACGGATGGAGGCATACACCTCTACCAAATGAGGCGCATGCTTCAAGGATGCATGCGCCTCACGGCAAGGCCTCAAGGCGTTTTTTTCTAAAAAACACTTTGAGTCACATTTTTTTGTGTGAGGCGTATGCTTCTTACAACATTGTTGTGAAGTAGAACAAGGCAAAGCGATGCACTAAGCTGGTGATGCAACACGTAGCTAAGCATTGCATAGTGAAGCTTAATTAAGTTTGATGGCAGAAATACTCTTAACATATTATATCAACAAAAATCATGTCAAAAATTAAAAACAAAAGCAAAAAACATTTTTTCTTGCGCCAAAATCAGAAATGAAAGATGGCACTGTTTTGCTATTTGCGAGAAAGTTTAATTAGTTGTTATCAACAATTATACATAAAAGTTTGTAAAATATTTAATACCTTATAAGTACTGTGGATGAAAACAAAGAACATTACTTTGGTTTATTTAAACAACATACTCATGAAAGCACCGCTTTCATCAAATGGTTATAAGTACAATAAATTCACTAAACTCTATGATTTTCATCCAACATTTACTAACTTAATAAATTCACTAAACTCTATGATTTTCATCCAACATTTACTAACTCACAGTATTTCAGTCAACATAAAATGTTCAATAAATTCAACACTCACGGTTTTATCTACTTCTACCATGCAGCTGAGAAAAAACTAAACAAAAACAATATGAAATAGAAAATCAAAAAGAGTCCAGCATTAATTAGAAAGCAGAGGGAGAGACAGACGGAGAGATAGGCAGGCACTTGAGGTTCACATCTCGTGCGTTGAGGTGTGCACTTCAAATACCACTGGTAGTACGCACTCGTGGTTATGTGTTTGGTTAAGGTAATATATAGCAGTGCTAAAAATCACAGTTATAGGTTAATGGTGGTGAAAATTTCTACCGGTGGTACAGAACACCAGTGTAAGCACGTTTAGCGGCAAAGAAAAATCACAGGTATAAATGTATATGGCGGTGACCTAAACCATTTTACCATCATCAGTAGGGCTGTACCGGTTCGGTTCATCACCGGTATAGCTTATTGTCATTAAAGAAAAGCACAAATAAAATTTATATCCCCCAAGAAAACATTTATAACCTCTAGTAAATATTTCCAAGTCTTTCAACAAAAATTTTGTCTCACGTGACGTGTTCCTTCCACATCCACGCACTAAGGGGGAACAAAACTCAGCCACGTGATGCAATGGTCAACTACTGACAGATGACAGTACCATGCTAATTAGAGATTATGGTGACGAGGGCAATCTGTTTTTTCGGTAAGGTTGCAAGAGTTGAAGGTATATAGAGGATGAAGTTGCTCAAAAAAATCAGAGTGAAGTCAATTTTGTTTCACTCAACAAGAGATTTTATTGTATATATACAATGACGGCAGGAAGGTATTCATACTCTGCCTCGTATACAGAATCATTTGTTCTTTATAAAGAATCTCATCTTATAAAAGAACCAAAGAAGGATGGTCTAAAAAGTTTAATGAATATGAATCTATTTTTAGTAATGTTTCTCGTAACAAAAAGTGTAGATGCCTAAGATTGCCTTATACATAGTTCTACTTATTCTATTGCAAACAGGTTCATGCTTTGCAACTTTGTACTTTTGGAAGTCCTAAAAATGTTCCATGTTGAAGTGTTTTGAAGATGTTGGTCATATTGCTAACTGTGCTTAATATAGCAGATTGACCTATATAAATTTAGGAAGAGGTTGCCAACACCCGCTTCTAAACAAATGATTAGTGATCCAACCTAGCAGTTGGGTTTTCTTTCTACTCCATGTTTTTTCTTTTGACACCCATGTCATTTAATGCAGCAATGTTATTTCAATTTGAAACCAAGCTGATACCATTACTAGCATGATGATGTAATAAATGACAATTTGTCATTGAGAAGAACCCCTGATGATATATCAGCATAAGCTGAGATTCTTTTAAAGAACGAATGATGCAGTATGTGAGGCGGGGTATGATACCTTCTTACCGTCATTGAATCGAACCCATCAGTCTATATATATATATATATATATCCCCAGATTAATTAGACCGGGCCAATAATTAATGATACTGACTAGGTTTGATCCATTTCCTTCTGAAAGTGACAAGTAACCATTTATATTTATACAATAACTTACATACAATAACTTACAGACACATGCCCCAATAATAGAAAATTTTAAAAAATATGAAAAACACCATTTTAACCTAATAAAAAAGAAAATACCTTCAAATAGAAAATTTTTCATGAGCCACATCTTTTGTCAGTTTCCTCAAATATTTCCATTGATTTTATAAGTATCAATATTAATAAAAGAGGCCCAGGGAGAGTGTATGTACAAAATGTGATATTTTTCAAAATTTTCATAGAAATTACTCATGATTTTAACATTTTTCTTCAATTAGTGAAGCTGGTGTTTGTTATTCATTTTACCATGTCAAAGAACTTTTTACAATTTATCAAATATTAAACAGTTACTTATAAATATATTAAAAGCAGATTCATTACTTGTGAATTTCTCAAATTTTTATGACAATTACTGAATTACAATAGAGTGAGGTGTGGGGGGGGGGGGGGGGAAGGTGCACGAATGAACCAGAACCAGACCAGAATATCTTACATAAGTGAATTAAATGTGATGGCTAACTATAGTTACAGAAAGATGGATAAACATATAAGATTTACATGCCAATATGTACGTGGATCCAGCAACCCAAAATATATTTGTAAATATAAGGGCCACATGTTAGTTGAGCCCTCCCCTATACGCCACTAGCACATGCTTAGTATATTATATTATTGAGGAAAATGAATTTGTTGTGTTTGATAGAATGAAATTTTGATTTCAAAACTGAAAATGACTTGTTTGATAAATAGTAATTAAATATTATAACTGATGGATTCAAACTACCATAACATATGCCTTAAAGGGAGACTAAAAAATTCTAAAATTCTGAAATTATAATCATAATTTGAGAATTTTGAATTGACGATAAGCTTATAATTCTGGAATAATTTTTTTTAAATGTAATTTTCTATTCACAGAAAACAATAATTTTAATTTTAAAATTCTTCGACTTCAAGCTCATTGAACACCCCTTAATAATTCAAAAAAGAGTTTGTGTGTCAAATTACGGGATAGTAGGCCCATCACATAAAAAAGGTATCTCTCTCTCATTATATATTCATGTGGCTGGTTGTCCAAATTTAACAATTTGTAGATAAAAATGATCATTGAATTGGTATTTACCACGTTCTACAACATTGTGTGTGAGCATATATATATATATATATATATATATATATATATATATATATTATATATATATTATATTATATATATATTATATATATATATATATATATATATAAGTTGGTGAGACAAGATATGGCAAACGTATCATATATTTGAGCCTGTTGCTATCAAAGTGATCTTTCGCTTCCGAGAACCCCTTTAAGCTTACCTACAGCTCATTTTATGCACACCTTGGGATACACAAAATTTCCGCATGCCAATACACTAATAATGAAAATGCTCTCAATTAAAAAAAATAATAACAAAAAAACTAAAAAATAAAAAAATAGAAAGAATATTTTATTTTGAAATAATTTTCAAAATATCTTAACCCTAACCTTTTTTTTTATGTATAGTGGTGCACCCACCAACTCCCTCCTCCTATTTCTTGTCACCATGTGCCGATAGGGCCCATAGTAGAATGCCACTTGGGCATCCATTTTTAAACTTAATGGTAAGGACCAAAAAAAGCCCCCCACATGACAAAGATGCAAAAGTTGCTTTCTTTGTAAAACAGAAAAAGACAAAATTACCTTTCGCAGAAGAGGAAAAATCCTGTAAAAACTCTCAACTGAACCACTTAGACATTACATTTATCATGGAGTGGGATCATGCGCTTGAAACCTTCTAAGGTTTTATGTGGCAAATCTGTAATCAGACTATACCGGTTGACTTTGTGGCCAGAAGGTTTACATGATCACTTGGTTAGGCTAGGTTTATAGATATGTTTATCGGGACTTCATGTTATTAAAACTTAATAACATGCAATACCAATATTTACCTATATATTTAATAAAGCTAGTGGTTGAATGTCTAGGTGGAAAGATAGCCTAAGCATGCATTTGTTCTCTGCTATCTGTTCATTAGCACATTGATTAGAATGAACACAAATACAAATGTACAATATGATAGAAACCACTTTAAAATAATCATATATTGATAAAAATTTCATAATTCACAAAACAACAAGCATTACTTTTCAACAATGCAATACAAAAAATTTTGTAGTTAGATCCATGGCTTTCCTCCCCGTATGCTTGCCACGACCTTCTTGACTCAGCTTACCTTTCTCGGCTTTCCATCGTGGGTGACACTGTCGGTGGGAAGATCATCCACAATGTCCTCGCCTCCAGCCTGTGCCTGATCTATCAGGCCTCAAGGGGTTGTACCAGGCAGCTCCTCTTATGTAAACCACCAGCGGAGGGGCTGCCGGACATCGCGGTGATGGTGGTGATGAGAGGCCGAAACGTTCTAGGGACCGGGGCATGATATTAGTGGAGGAGCTGAAGAACTTGGGAAGGAAGGTGGTGAAGTTGCACGTCTTCTCGGAAGAGGATCATGCCTTCTATGTGTGCAGCCCCTAGGGAGAGGCATCTACTGAGTTGATGGGCTTCATCTCTAAGTTTTGATATATAGGTTTGAATGTTGTATGAATGCTTTTTTTCTTTAATGTTGCATTAAATAATGGCTGATAGAACTCATCTGCCACCTACAGAAAGAAGATTGTGCTGCTATGTTGCCGGTGCAACTGTCGGGGTGTTAATCAATGTAGTGAAAAAATGAAAAAAGAAAATGGTGATATGATCAGTTTATAATGATAGAGCCTGAATTTTTTGAAAACAAAGATATTCTACTTGAGAGAATTATAAGATCTCTCTCGTTCATATTCGATTTATAAGAAAAAATAAATTCCTAATGGATCCGTCCTTTAAGTAAATGGTAACAAACTATTGACAAATAATTTCTTAGTTACTTTGCAAAGGAACCAAAACATGTCTTCTTCCTACCCAATGTAGAGACGGCTAACCTTTTTTTTTAAAGAAAAAAAAAATTCATTGTGCAAAATAGATTTTTTTTTTCTCGAATGATACATGTGGGTAAATCCTCTTCTTATGAGGACAAATAGTAGAATAAGAGAGGTGAGACTTGATGGGGACAAAGTTTGAAGCTAACTAAGGGGTGGTGGGCACCTAAGGGGTTGTTTAGCAAATAAGAGGGTCTCCCATACTTTTCACTGTGACCACTTTTGATATTATAGTTGTTGCTAAGAAAAGTTTTAAGTTTAAACTTTTTTTTTTTTCGGTTCAGCATTTTTTTTGGTCGATCACGATCTGAAGTTGAATGAGATGCTTTACAACCCTATGTAATTTGATAAGAGTGTTTGGTCCTTCTTATGACATAATTTCTGTTTGCATATAGAGATTGATCAATAATATCATTTGATATAGATTAAAAGGGCTATAAGAACTGCGGAACATGTTTTACTTTTTTGTACAGTCATATTTTGAATTTATGTTAGAACTAACCGAAAAGACTTTACGGCGCAAAACAGAAGTGTTTTTTCAAATAATAAAAAAATCAATTTAAAATTTAAAAATCCTTTGAAATTTTAAAAAATATTTTATTTTAATAACGGCCATTACAAGCATGGCAGATTGGATGCGCTTCATCAACAAAACTGGTAGGTCAAGATTAGTTTTTCATTAAAAAAAAAAACTAAAAAAACATCGGCTATCACCTCGTTCATTAAATATTATGAGGCAGATGCAGTTTTCTTAAGTTCCTATTTGTTTCGGATCGGATTACATGTGAACATGGATTTGGATCTTTTTTTTCTTTGGCCCCGATGAAATGTTTGAAGAACATAAAAGGAATGTCCGCTTCCCAAGTGCATGTTTGATGCAGATGATAAGTATTGGGGTTTTAAATGGTTTTTCCGAAATGCATCACATTTTTACCATGTAAAAACCCAAGAAACGGGGGAAAGATTTCTAGCCCATATTCTCGTCTACCTCTGGAGGTTACGATCTGCCCTCATCAAGGAGGGGGAGCTCGAAGGTAGCACAGCGATGGCTGGTTCCCAGTAGGATCGATCACTCTCTCCTCTCCTTTTTTTTATTTTTTTTTTCGGCCATTTCTCTATCCCTTTCTTGTTTTTCCAGCCCACAACTGGTTTTTGGAGGAGGGAGAAGGGTCTTCCTTTTGCCATCCAGGCGGTTTCTGATATAATTTCATCTAACATGTGTAACAACGGTCATGACTCCCCTTTTCGAACAAGTTTTTTTTTTTTTTGGAATTTTATTCTCGTTGCTCATTTTGATTTGTTTATGGTGTGGTTTGTGATTCATCGCTTTTGGGTATGTGATCCATGACTATTAAGGTCTTGGTTGCTGTTAATTTTGTTAGTCAAGGTAGATTCCAGTGAAGAGCATTCGAATTATCGTTCACAAGGAAGTTGGTTGTTTCGATCTGAGATTTTGAGCATTTCTTTCTCCTTTCTGTTATATCAATGGCAGCTTCTCCATATCTTATGCAGGATCAGACGGATGAAGGTTTCTTTGACAAGCTTGTGGATGATGAGTTTTGGATCGATGGTTCTTCTGCAGCTGAGTTACAAGAGGTAATGATTCCGATGGGATCAACTGGGCCCCCTGCTGATACTTCTCTAGTGAAACTTTCCTTGAGTAAATCGGAGTACCATTTACAAGTTCAGGTGAACGAGGCTGTTGCCAGAAAAGCTGGCTCCTTTCGTGTCAGAAACTCGGTCGAATTCAAACCATAGAAAGTAAATCAGGTTGCAGAAGGGAGTAGTTCCGATGTGCTGTTGAGTCCAACGAGTCTGCCACACCAGTAGAGTTGGTTGCACATGGCGCCGGCGCCAATGCCCATCTCAACAATTTGGAAGAAGATTTTCCGTTTGTTAAAGGTTCTAAGCAGACCTGGTCGAGCATGAAGGAGGCGCAGTGGAGTACCTTTCATTCAGGTATGCGCGATAATGATTCTGGTGGTTTTAGTTCTCATTCAGATTTCTTTGCAGAATGGATGAAAATACATCTAGACAGACTACAGGGGAGCATGGCACCACATTCTCATCAACGTCTTTGCAATCTCAATCGCAAAATCAAGCTGGTTTTGTTCAAGGGAGAACACAGCAAACTGATGCAATCAATGATGATCCTGCAGTCGTTGAGAAGGACCTAAATGGTGAAACTGCTGATTTGTTGTGAAGTACAACAAGGTGAAGCGATGCACCAAGTTGGAGATGCATTGTGTAGCTAAGCGATGCATAGTGAAGCTTAAGTTTCATGGCAAAAATAATCTAACACATTATATCAACAAAAATCATGTCAGAATTAAAAACAAGTGCAAAAAAACCTTTTTTTTTTGCGCCAAAATCATGCATAAGGATGGCACTGTATTGCTATTTGCGAGAAAGTTTAATTAGTTGTTATCAACAATTATACATAAAAGGTTGTAAAATATTTAATTCCTTATAAGTACTGCGGATGAAAAAAGCATTACTTTGGTTTATTTAAACAACATACTCATGAGAGCTCTGGTTTGGTCAAATGGTTATAAGTTCAATAAATTCACTAAACTCTCTGATTTTTATCCAACATTTATTAACTTACACTATTTCATTCAACATACAACCTTCAATAAATTAACACTTATCACTTTTATCTAATTCTACCATGCGGCTGAGAAAAGAATTAAACAAAAACAATGTGAAATAGAACAATGAAAAAAAAATACAAGCATTAATTACAAAACAGAAGTAGAGAGAGAGATAGACATCAGCGAGAGGCAGGCACTCGAGGTGCACTTTTCGTGCGTTGAGTTGTGTGCTTCAAATAACAGTGGTGGTTTCGTTATGGGTTCAGGTAATATAGCGGTGGTACATCACTGTTATAGGTTTATAGTGGTGAAATTTCTACTGGTGCTAGAGAACACCGGTATAAGTACCTTAGCGGCGAGACATTTCACCGGTATAAGTGTATACGGCTGCGAACTACACCATTGTTAGGGATCTATACCAGTTCTAACCGTCACTGGTATTGGACTGTCCCAGTAGCGTTCATCACCTGTATAGGTTATTATGATTAAAGAATAGCACAAACATAATTTGTACCCCTCAAGAAAACATTTATAGGCTCTAGTAAATATTTCCATGCCTTTCAACCAAAAATATGTCTTAGGCAATGTGATCCTTTTGCATCCACATGCTAAGGGAGAACAAAACTCAGTCACGTGATGCAATGGTTAGCTGTTGACAGATGACAGTACCATGCTAATTAGGGATGATGGTGGTGAGGGCTGTCTATTTTCTGTGGAAAGGTTGCAAGAGTTGAAGGTATATAGAGAAGTTGCTCGAAAGAATCAAAGTCTGAAGTCAATTTGGTTCACTCGACAAGAGATTTTCTTGTATATATACAATGATGGCAGGAAGATATTCATACTCCACCTTGTATACTGCATCATTCTTTATGTATAAAGAATCTCACCTTATAAAAGAACCTCTAGAGGATGATGTGAAAAGTTTGTTAATATCAATTTATTTTTAGTAATGTTTCTCGTAACAAAAGGCTTAGATTCCTAAGATTGTCTTGCACATAGTTCTAGTTATTGTACTGCAAACACTTCATGCCTTACTGTACGGAATAACACTTGAGCATAGTTAGGAAGAGGTTGCCAACAAACAAATGATTAGTGGCCCAACCTAGGAGTTGGTTTTCTTTCTACTCTATGTTTTTTCTTTTGACATCCATGTCATTGAATACAACACTGTTATTTCAATTCAAAACCAAGCTGATGCCATTAGTAGTATGATGCTGTAATAAATGACAATTTGTCATTGAGAAGAACCCCAGGTACATTAGTATAAGATAAGATTCTTTTGTAATGAACGAATAATGCAGTATAAGGGGCGGAGATTGAATAGCTTCCTACCGTCATTGAATTGAACTCAGCAATCCATGTACCACTTTACACACACACACACACATATATATATGTCGCTAGACAAATTAGACCAGGCAAATAATTAATGAGACCGATAAGGTTTGATGCATTTTTCTTCTGAAAAGTTACAAGTAACCATTTATATTTATACAATTACCAACAGGCACATGCCCCACTGTTTTAAATATGAAAAAGACCATTTTACCCTAATAAAAAGAAAATACCTGAATAGAAAGATTTTTATGGGCCACCTCTTTTTGACAATATAAAAAAAGGCCTAGGGAGATTGTATGTACAAAATGTGATTTTTTTGATTTCTTTCATAGAAATTGCTCAAGATTTTAACATTTTACTTCAATTAATGAAGCAGGTGTTTGTCAATCATTTTATTACGTCAAACAACTTTTCAATCTATTTAACACCCTTCGTTGTACAAAGAAATTCATCTATTTGAAAAACATTACTGTATTTGGATTTTCGGATTGCTGAAAATTCTTGTCAATCGATAATGTGAATGATGATTATATATGTGGTATATTTCAAATAAACTGAGATAGGAATTGGAGCCGTGTATTTTTCTTTGTTATCTTATTTGTCCATTCTTTTTGCACCAAAGATCTTACCTTTTCTGAAGGAACTGGAGCTACATCTCTTGTGCTTCCATGCCTTTTTGGTTTTGAAACCTTGAAAAATTGACAGATTCCCTTTATTAGGGACACATAAGATTTGTCACCAAAAAAAGGATAATGGTAACCTCACCTAACCTATGGTAATAAAAATACATGTCCTACTGAGACTTATAACTTGCTATGCTTTTTAGTAGCAGGCCCTGACTCACCCTCCTCTAAAAGGCTGATTCATTCAGACCAACATGAGGGTCCAACCACATTGCATTGCCAGGATCCACCAAGAGTGAATGTTTTTAAGGTCATCAGTCTTGAAGTTCCTCAGTAGAGATAGGATAAAAAAAAAATCAGTCTTCCATAACCTTTCATTAGTCGTAGGTACTTCTGAAACTCAGTTCCTTAATTGTCGGAGGGGCACTTTAAAAGGATGTCATATTTTCTATAACGAGTCAATGTTTTCCTATAAACAAGACTTATTTCATTGAAAAATTTTAATTTGTAAAGGAACATTTTCGTAGTTGATTATTTTTATATTAACTTGGAGAAGTATCCTTAAATGACATTATATTTTCCAGTCTTCGTTAAAATTGTGAAACGGACAGTTCTAAAGAAACTTCTTCAGTATTTCCTGTGGACTTCTTGCTTCCACTTGCATGTGCACTGCACCTTATGCTTGCCTGTGTGACTGGTTGAGTTTCAGTTTGGGACTGCATTCTAGGATCAAGAGGTTGGAAAGGCTGAGCAGGTGGAAACATTCAGGTTTTACCTGCTAGTTAGTAGATTTTCATTTCACATCCTTTATTTTTTATATTTTCATTTTTTAGTGGAAACATTCTGATCTTTGTGCTGATAATAGTGTAGGTCCAAGAGTAGGATGGGCCTTCTGGTCACTTGCTGCAATTGAGTCATTAGAAAACAAGTCCTGAAAATTTTTGGGTTATTCAGTTGCTTTGAATTTCTTGAGAACAGTACTTGCCATGAATTTAAAAAAGAAACGGTCTCAAATAATGTCACCTACCAACAAATTGGATTTTGAACTGGATTTTTGGCCATCTCAATTAATGTCCAAAACATGTACATTTATATGTGATTAAGGTATATCGTTTGTTAGAGGGAACTTTAGACTGTTTGTGCGGCTGCAGATGTCCTGATGAGTATAAGAAACATGGTAAATTTGACATGGTTTAATTCGACATACAACCTTGGTTAAATCTTACCATGCTGTTGAGAAAAAAGTAAATTAAAACAAAAACATAGCTAACATGAAATATGAAAATAGAAAAGATGCAAGTGTCAATCACAAAAAGGAGAGGGGGGGGGGACACTTGAGCGATAAGAGGCAGCTGAAGCGGGCGGTTGCATGCTTGCTTCAAATAATAGTGGTAATATGTGCTTCTTTCTTTGGTACTGGTTACGACATGATGAGCACAACTCAGAATACCAGAGGTGAGTAGGGATAGATCCTCATAAATTTTCCACCTCTATTAAACCATTCTTACATCATGTGGTATTGAGCATAGAGTTTGCATCGCTGGAATCGGATGATCAAGGCAGAGCTGAAACAATAAGAGAATGCCATGGAAGTGCCGATAATAAGTGAAATAGATCAACCGTGGTTTGGACATGGAGTTCATTCCAATTCCGTGGTTGGGACATGGAACACTTCCCTCCTGCGGTTCAGACACGTTACGGATTGGTCCAATGGGACCCTCGTAAAATGACACTTTGAAGAGACGCCATTGTTGAGAAAGTGTGCCTGTGTCTCTGTGGACATCCAAGGGACTCGGAACAGAAAAATCGATAGAGAGAGACAGGTCTCTCTCCCTTCAGACAAACACAGCGAGAGGGACGGTAAAAGAAGAGGAGACAATGCCAATGGCGAGCGATCAGAGGCTGAGCAAGAATGGCGAGTGGTCAGAAGCGTGAGCAAGAAATGGACAAGAAGAAGAGGTCGGAAGCAGAGGAAGGAGGAGGCCACACTGTCCCTTTCGCTATTCTCTCGGAGAGGAGGGACACGAGAATATCGCAGACTTTTGGTCAGTATCATGGGAAAATGTTTTGAGTGTGGGATGACTTATATTCATTCATGCTTCCCTTAAAATACCGAACAAACTGCCAAATGATCAATGATCGATATAAACATATTTGAACTTCTTGCTAGGCTCGGACGTTAGTATGGGACGTTCAGAGTAAAAACCAGCGTTAAATGAGGTTTGTTTTATTGTCATATATGTAGATGATGGATGACGTATATATGAAGTCTGCTGGTTTGCTCAATCATATTTGCAGATGATTTTGTGGCTATAACAACATATTCTTGTATTAAAGTACAAGGTTTATACATTTTTATTCAATAAAAATAAGCTCACTTTTCAATAGGCAGTATCTGAAAAATCACCAAAAGCAATTGGAAGTAAGGCTTTGTCATCCAAAATTCAAGCTTTCCATTTGGTACTGAAAAAGCGAGAACATAGTAACATACTGTCTTGATCAAATTATTGTTTTGACAGAGCGTCGGCTTCAAAAACACCCAATCTCGATGCGACAATCAAACAGGCGGGGGTAACAACATAGACTTATTCTAGAAATCAACCGCCAGGTAATGTAACAAAATCAAGAAGTAAAATGCAATAATGGCACACACATTATGTCTAGATAGAAGTGGGCACCTGGCGTGGCCAGGCTCGACAATTTTTAATTAATTTTAAATAAATAAATTCACATATATAATATTTTTCTTATATATTTTTTTGACTAAAATTTAACTTGGCCAGGCCAAGCCCCTCTTTTGTCATTTTGATGATACAATTTAGTAGTAAGCAATGATTGAAAATAAGAAGACCAAAATTAATGATTATGGGTGCATCTAGGAGGAACACACCTGTCTTAATTAAAAAAATTACAAAATAGAAAATATATATATATACATCTGAGATGAAAATTACTTCATTCTAAATAGTGCAATTTTGTTTTATATTATCATTTTCCAATTACTTTTAATATTCATTCCTTTCAATTCTCATGGAAATTGACCAATTCGGTACCATTTTCTTGGCAAACTATTTTGACTGGCCCTTAAGTTGACCGGCAACAAAATAGTTTTTGGATTAACAGTTGTGAAACAGCGTTTGAAATGCGATGGTCTGAAACTAAGTGGATTCTCTCCCAGAAAAGCTCATGATTTGGGTTAGTAATATTACCAGATAAGCTGATAAACATGGACCAAGAACCAAAGATGCACATTTGTTTAACAAGAAAGTGTTAAGAGCGAATGTTGGGACGCAAATCAACCACCACTAAAATACCAAGCTGATCAAAGGCCGGGAGGTCATCTTGTCGATGGCGAACTTGGTCGTTCCAACTCAACGCATGGTCGATCAGTGGAGCAAGTACGACTCCGGCCGATGGGAGGAGCAGCTGGCCATGGTGCCCACCAATGGGGAGGGGAGGAGAAGTCCGAGAAGAAGAGCAGCTAGGACAGGGCAGGAGAGTAAGTGGGAACTAATATTGTGAATAATGACCAGAGTCCCTCATATGTGAAAAGGAAAACCCCCATAAGATGCCTTGAACAAGGGTTTTTGCTTTGGTCAGGCAATGGGTGTATCTATTTGGTTGTTGGGACGTCGTATCAAGACGTAGATGTGGTAAAAATTGTGATCTTGATTTCATAATAGAAACAAAAAGTAACAACTAATTAGAATTCAAAATGGTTGCATGCTCAACAAGTGCAGGGAGGGATCAAACATTTCAAGAAAGAAGTTAACCTTTCAACCACAAAGAGGACTGGGCCTATTGTGATATTAGATTGTCCTGACCGATGTGAGTCATGGTAGGATCAAAAGTGTTATGTGCATGAACAGGTACTTACTTTATTTTGAAAAAACATTATAGTTATATTTTGCCAAAACAGTATACACCCACTTGCAATGCGATCATGAAATGGTATTGCTCACACATTCGTTCAAAATGATGACAAAAAAAACAAAGTGTCCGCATCATAAGCTATTAGATAATAAATCAGTTGCCACATGACAACATTGTGTTTGTTTAAACACTGGTGACCAAGTATTTGTATTTAACATACCATAACCATAAAGGACAGTTTACCATTATTGCAGATCAATATTCAATTATTTGCCACAGTTGTACGATTGAAAAACGTTTTATAGTAATGTAATAACTCAAATATCAAAACTGAAATCAGGAACCGGCATTTCAGCCAATATGTTTAAGTAGCTTACCTATCCACTGAAAACTCCTAATTCTTAAAGTCTCAACAAGAATTAATTCTATTTCATAACAAATAAATGTCCAAAACACCCTTTTTTACCCTAAGGAAAACCAAAAGGAGGGTTAGCAATTAGACAAATTTTATAAAGTTCATAAAATGCCGAAGAAGACCCACAGATGCCATACGAATTCTTGAAAAAACTTCAATTATGACAAGAACTAAAGAAAAATAAACATAGAGAAGGTTCACATTGAGTAAGACGGAGAGCAAGATTGCTGTTCTTGACTCCTTAGGTATTTCCCGGGTTTCTGCCTTCATCTATCTAAAAATGTTGCTTTCTTGTCATTTTGGAATTGTCACATTCTTGCCCACTAAGTTATTTGTAAAATGAGATAAGGCACTAAATAATTAGCAAGGTGAGCTGGGAGAAATTTCAGAGAGAGAGAGAGAGAGAGAGCAGAAAGTTGCAGATATTCACCGCGAGCCCTAAGAAGATTGTGAAACAAAATGGTCAAAGGAACATATCACAAGATATGACGCTATCAAGGACAAACGTCCTCTCCTGAACAAACATATTGAACTAGAGATTGAGTGATCAATCCATGGAAGATGGCACAAACAACACACAAAGCTATAACAAAAGCAGACATCAACGAATTCAAGAGTGTGAATCCATAGGAGAATTTGAAAATTATAATGCATCACACACTAAACGATCTTCCAGCAACTTTATCACCGAAACCAACAATCCAACCAGAAATCCCAGAGTTACACACCAAAACAGACGAAGTCGGAATTTTTTTTTTTCATGTCCAAGAAATGAGAACGAGAAGGAACAAAACAATCTTGAATACATCCAATCCATTGGCATACTGAATGGTCTTCCACAAATCCAGTCACCTGAAGCCCAACGGACCTAGAAATCCCAAACATTCTTCAACAGAGTTTCTCGAAAAAGATCAAGCAAGAAACAACTACTAGGCTTATCAACTCAATCAGTCGATTGAGAATGAAGGAACCGAAAAAGAAGAGCAAGAAAGAACTAAATTCATACACATCAAATACGATCAGTACCTAAGTTTCCATCAATCTCTGGCTCTCAAAATAATTTTAAAAACAAGACCGACAAAAAGAATTACTAATCAGCAAGGCCGCCTGTGTCAGCTGGCCTGGGTCTCGGGTACCCCGCAGCGGCTCAGCCCGCTGCCCAGGTCTACGTGTCAGTGCTCTGATGCTCTCTCTTCTTTCTTCCTGGCTTCTTGCTTTTGGCAGGAAATTTTTGAGAGAACCTTAATGGTTGGCGGGTTATTATAGAAAATTTTCACGTCGTCCTTGATAACTTGCTGTAATTTTGAAAAGTGCCTTCACATTTTCAATTTCTTAATAGAAACCCTTCTTTTGCCCACCGACTGCTTAACAGGTATTTGCTTTATTTTAAAAATTTTATAGTTATATTTTGTCAAAACTCTTCTATATCGCAAAAATAGGGCCATTTATTTAGTGAGTAAAATAAGCACTCAAAGTCTGGAATTTCCAATTTTACAAGATAAAGAAATCACCAACGTCCAATGCAATAGATCAAGATTTATAAGAATAAAAAAATATGTAGCCTTTTCATGTTATAAATTAATTTATACAACTAAACACTCAACATTTTATTAAAACATCTCAAACACATCTATGTGGCTGCTTTTTGAAAAAAGCCAAATGAATGAAAACCATGAGCAGGCCGCTCTTCCACTAATTCCCATACGTTATTCTTATTGGTATACCATCCTTTTTCTCTCTTTGTTTAATTTTGATATAGAAAGGAGGATGCTGAGATGAAAGATGAATGCAATCAAATTTTCATATTAAAAGAACTCGAGATTCTCTCTTTTTCCCTCTCTACTTTTTCCATATATATATATATATATATATATATATATATATATAGAGAGAGAGAGAGAGAGAGAGAGAGAGAGTGAAATTGGTACGTACTTGACCATTTGATTTTTTCAGGATAAAATTTTGAGAGAAATTTAAAGAGAGAAAAAGGTGATGTTTTAGTCTTTGGCCGTTAAAAAAAATGGAAAATAGCCTGATATTTTGGAAAAAAATGAAAAAAAGGCTGATTTAGAAGGAGAGAAATTGGTTGGCACGTGACCATTTGATTTTTCCAAGAGAAAAGTGAGAGAGAAAGTCAAAGAGAAAAGAAGAGGTGATATTTTAGTCTTTGGCCGCTGAAAGCACAATCGCTTAAACAGTAAACAACCACTTGTAAACAGTCTGCATCATAAGCTACTTGCTAATAAATCAGTTGCACATGAGAATATTATCGGTGGTTAAACACTGATGACTAAGTATTTTACCTTTAATATACCATAAGCATAAAATACAATCTTCCCATGGTTGCAGCTCAATATTCAAGTGTTTGGCACAACTGTACAACGGACAAACTTTTTTTTCAAAAAGAAATAACTCAAATATCAAAACTGAAATCGTCTTTCAGGAAACTACACTTGGCAAACACATTTAAGTGGCTTACCTTTCCACTGAAAACTCTTAATTCTTCAAGTCGGAACAGGAATTAATTCCATTTCCTAACAAACAAATGGAACTCTCCAGGACATGCCTTTTTACCCTAGGAAAACCCAACAAGAGGGTATGAAATGCGACCAATTTTCCTGCATTCATAAATATGCCCAGGAAAATCCATAGACGCCACACAAATTCTTGTAGAAACTTCATCAATTAAGACATGGACTAAAGAAAAATAAAAATAGATGTGTTACCCAAGAGGGAGACAGAGAGCAAGATTGCTCTTCTTGACTCCTTATGTAGTTCACAGGATTCTGCTTTCTGATCTTTGAAAATGCTGCATTCTGCCACTCTACATTGTCAAGTACTTTGGCATAAAGTTAATTGTTAGCCTGTACAAGAGAAAAAAGGATGAAGATGATGAACAAAAGAAATTAATGTGGTTCGGAAGAAAAATTCCTACTCCACGACTCAGTCATCAATTTCATGATGATCTAGTTCCCTTAGCACAGTATTTATACATTGCTATGTCTGATTCGAATTTGAATCAGTTTCCATGGGCGTACAATCTGTTTGCTTGAATTTCTCCTTTGGCTTTGAATAGGAGAAACTGACATTCTCCTGAAATCTTTCATCATTGTGTAGAGGCATTTTTGTTGCTTGTCCGATTGGCTTTGCATATTTATTGCTCTTAATTTGCTGGAATTCTGATTTATTGCTGGAGCCTTATGAAGATGTGTTTTAGTCTCTTGACTCTCGTGGCTGATTTGATTTTCTGCTATATTAGTTACACCTGATTTCCTGCAGTTATGATCACGCCTGATGTCTTGGAGTTATGAACCGTTGAAGACACACCTAATTTTCTGGAGTGAGCTAGTGCGTTATCATCGCCCCTCAACCGAAGGGAAGGCTGCATATGTAAGCCAAGATGCTGAATCGTTGCTGAGACAATGGTTTGGTAAAAAGATCTGCAAGCTGACCTTCGGTTGTGACGAATTGAGTATTCATATTTCCCAGTGTGACTTTTTCACGAACAAAATGATAATCAAGTTCCAAGATGTTTCATACGTGAATGAAAGACTGTTTTGATAGTGGTATGTAGTGCCAAAATGTTGTCACTCAATAGAATTGGAGCTTTGGAGAGGTAGACGCCGAGATCTTGTAAAATGAAGGTAAGCCATTTAATTTGAGCAGCAGCTCTGGCGAGGGCCCAGTATTCAGCTTCACAGGATGAGCGAGCAACAGTTGGTTATTTCTTACAGCTCCAGGATATACAATTTGGACCAAGAAATGTGCAGTATCCTGAAGTAGATCGGCGTGTATCTGGACAGCCCACCCAGTCTGCATCAGAGTACGCTCAGAGAGTCAAATATTGGGATTTATAGAACTGGATACCATATTGAGATGTGCCTCGAACATATTGTATAATGTGTTTCAAGATTTAAAAATGCTTCATCATTGGGGCATGCATGAATTGACATGCAAAATTGACTGCATAGGAGAGATCTGGCTGTGTAAGGGTCAAGTATGAAGTACACCTACAAGACTTTGATATGCGGTAGCATTGGAATAAGGAGGATCAATTTCCTCAGGAGATTTGGAACCAATAGTAATAGGTGCGCTCACTATTTTACATTGCTGCATTTGCACTCTAGAAATAATGTCTTGAGCATATCTAGACTGATGCATAAACAAGCCATTGGAAGTCCTTGCAACTTGAATTCCCAAGAAGTAATTCAGATCACCCAGATCATTCATAGCAAATTGTTGTCTGACGGTGACGAGGAATGACATTATAAATGAATGTGAATTTCCTGTAAGAATGATGTCATCAACTTACAGTAATAGAATAGTGATAGATTTTTCTTGTCTGCGAACAAAGAGAGACAGATTGGTGACACTAGCATGGAAGTCCATAGGGAATAGAAATTGAGCAAATCTGTCATACCACGCCTGAGGTGCTTGTTTCAATCCATAAAAAGCTCGAGGGCAATTAAATGCGAGGACAAGACTAAGAACGATTCTTATAGTAGCAAATTTTACCACTTGTGAGAAGGTTTCCAAGAAGTCCAGACCTTGAACCTGGTTATATCCTTGTGCTACGAGACCCGTTTTGAGCCGTTCAATCTGCCCATCTCCTTTGAGTTTAGTTTTGAAGACCCAGCGGCTCCCGATCACATGCATGTTTGGTGTACGAGGCACGAGATCCCAAGTATGGTTTTCCTGTAAAGCAACCATTTCATCTTTCATAGCCTGATACCAGCCTGGGTGTTTGAGGGCAAGGGAGTAATGTGATTTTTCAATTGGAATGGATGAGCTGGTAAAGGCATACTTAGGATTAGGTTTTATGATGCTGATTTGGATCGAGTAGTCATAAAATGAGTTGAGGAGGAGATAGTTGATGGGACTAATGGTGAACTGGGTGGCTCGAGTTGGAGAGGTGATGTAGGGGCTGGTATAGGTATAGGTGGCATAGGAGAAGGGTCTTCGGTATTATGCATTTGGGCTAGACGTTGAGATTCAAGATGAGGCTCATTGGACGAATCTGAAAAAGATACAAAGTCAGCATTAGAGGTTGTGGGCCTAGGAGTTGGCATGGTGTTGTTGTACAGAAAATGGGTTTCATCAAACATGACATGACGGGAGATATATACACGTCCAGTGGGAGGATATAGACATCTATACCCTTCACGATGGTTGCTATATCCAAGAAACACACAAGGTAATGACTTGGGGTGAGACATATGATTTGTATGTCCTCTAAGGTAAGGATAGCATCTAGATCCAAAAGCGTGAAGACAAGAATAATCAGGCCGTTTCTTGAAATGCAACTCATACGGACTTTGCATGTGTAAAACTTGTGATGGAAGTCGGTTGATAAGCCAAACTGCAGTGGAAAAAGCCTCAACCCAATATTGAGCTGGAAGATGACTATGAAATACATAGTAAGACCTAATTCTATAACCGATCTATGTTTTCTTTCCACCATACCATTTTGCTCTGGCATCTTAGGACAAGATTTTTAATGTTTGATGTTTTTCTTCTTTAAATAATCTGTAAGAATCGAACTGTTAAACTCGCCCCTTCATCACCTTGAAAAACTCTAAGCTTTGCATCAAATTGTGTTTGAATCATTTTGTGAAATTCAAGAAATTTGGAAAAAAATTCAGATTTTTGTTTTAGGGATAAGTCCATGAATATTTAGAGAATTGATCCACAAACAAATCATAATATCTTAGATTCTAGCAAGATGCAATAGGAGCCAGTCCCCATAAGTCACAATGCACTTTAGTAAATAAAGAATCACAGTCATCATCAGTAGAAAGAAATGGAAGGCTGCACTGCACGCCTTTCCCATCTGACAACTAGCACAAGTAAAAGATTTAGGCAAATTTCCTGTCACTATAATCAACTTATTTGCACTCATAAACTCTAACACTTTATGATGTAGATGACCAAGTCATCCATGCCACACTTCAAAAGGAGCTGATTGCAATCGTGTTGAAAAGAACACATTCTTTGGTTTTGGCTTGGGAGCATATAGATCGCCTTCTCTGGACCTTGTTTTAGTCACTTCACTGGTCTCCTTGTCCTTAATAGCAAAGAAATTTGAAGGGAATTCAAACACATAAGACATAGTAGAAGTGAGTTGACTAACTGAAATAAGATTTTTCTTGATGTCGGACACAACAAGAACGTTGTCGAGAGGAATTGTGCGATTTCCCACATGGATATCGGCAACTCCAAAATGTGTAGTACCAAGATGTTGGCCATTTCCTACCATGATTTTGTTTGTTCCTTTATATGGAATGCATCTTTTGAGTTTACCTGGATCATCGGTCACATGAGAACTTGCTCGGGTGTCAGGAAACCAGTCTCGATTAGTAGGATCAGTGATTTTCATAGCAGTGAATGCCCGTGGCATATCACGTGGTTGATAAGCATGATCAAACCTGTGATAACATTTAAAGGCATTATGATTATTTAGGCCACAAATCTGACATGGTACCTTGGATTTGTTCGTCTCTCCATTGGCCGATCCTTGCTGATTTCGAGTCCGAGTTGCTAGATTGAACCCACGTCCCTTGGAGTTGAACCGACTATTGTTGCTATTGGTATTGCACCAACTATTGTTGTATCGTTTTCTGTTGGTTTGATTGTTGGACTGTTGCGTGAAGAAGGCCAATTGGTTGTTCAACCTAGTCTCTCCCACATGTAAGTCCTTCACTGTTTCGTGCCCTTGAAGTAGTGACACTGCATCAAGATATGAGGGAATCGGCGGCTTGAGGATAGAAGTCATGAACGACTCATATCCTGGTCCGAGACCGTTAACAAGCCAAAAGACTTTGTCGTCATCCTCAAGAGGCTTCCCAATCGCTACAAGTTCATCACATATAGCCTTGAAACCAGTAACATATTCAGTCAAAGGTTTATCTTGTTTGCAGAGGAGTTGTAGTTTTCTTGTCAGCACGATTTCTCTGTCCTTTGACTCACGAGCAATTGCTCTTGTCTAGGTTTTCCATACATGTTCAGAGGTTTCAAGTCCCACGACAAGCCCAAGGACTTCTTATGTGAGAGACCCAGTAAGCCATCCTCTTAGAAGACAGTCTGATTTTTTCCAAGCAGAATATTCAGGGTTTGGTCTTCTCACGGTTTCACCATTTTCAAAGGATTCAATGGTAGAAGATGGCGTGAGAATCGTACCATCAATAAACCCAAGCAAATCTTGGCTTTCTATGAGACCAAGAATTTTTGTTTTCCACAAGAAGAAATTCTTGTGTGATAGTTTGATTGAAACAAAAATAGCCACATTTACAGTGGAAGGATAGGGGTACTTAGCTACCGAATTTGTTGCGGATGTCGACATGTTGAAGACCTGCGACACTTGTAAATTTTGTATCTCTTCACAAGATTGTCCAAAAAATCTGAAAATTTGTCCAAAAATACTAGACAGTTGCCCGAATCCAACGCCACATGGCGAGTTACCGACAGTAGTTGCGGCACTTGTAAAATGCCGGCTTCTCGCAATTTGCCGGTCAAAGTTATAAAAGAAAGAATGATGAAGATGATGAACAAAAGAAATTAACGTGGTTCGGAAGAAAAATTCCTACTCCACGACTCAGTCACCAATTTCATGATGATCTGGCTCTCTTAGCACAGAATTTATACATTGCTATGTCTGATTCGAATTTGAATCAGTTTCTATGGGCGTACAATTAGTTTCCTTGAATTTCTCCTTTGGTTTTGAATAGGAGAAACTGACATTCTCCCAAAATCTTTCATCATTGTGAAGAGGCGTTTTTGTTGGTCATCTGATTGGCTTTGCTTCCATATTTATTGCTCTTAATTTGCTGGAATTCTAATTTATTGCTGGAGCCTTATCAAGATGCATTTTGGTCTCTTGACTCTTGTGGCTGATTTGATTTCCTGCCATATTAGTTACACCCGATTTCCTGCAGTCATGATCCATGCCTGATGTCTGGAGTTATGAACCGTTGAAGACGCACCTGATTTTTTGGAGTGAGCTGGTGTGTTATCAGGCTGAAATGGCTAGAAATGAATTGCCAAGTGAGCTGTGCGAAATTTTGGAGAGAGAGAAACAGAAAGACGTAGATATTCACCATCAACCCTAGGAAGATTGTCAGACAAAATTGTCAAAGGAACAGATCACAAGAAATGACGTTATCAAGGATGAATGGTCTTTTATAGAACAAACATACTTGAGCAAGAGAATGATTGATCGATCGATCCAAATAAGATGATACAAACAGTGCACAAAGTTATCAGGAAAACATACCCATCGCCCAAAACCAATGAATTCAAGAGCGATAATCTAAAGGGAAACTTGAAAAATCCTATTGCATCAAATACAAACACACTAAACGATGTTTCCACGACTCTATCACCCAAACTAGCAATCCAATCAGAATTCCCAGAGTTCTACACCAAAACAGTTGTTGGAAAGACTTTTTCCATGTCCAAGAATGGAGAACAAGAACGAATAGAGCACTCACGAATACATCTAATCCATGGGCATACTGAACCCCGTACCATAAGTCCTGCCACTAGAAGCCCAACGGATACAAAAATCCCAAACATTCTTCACCATAGTCTCTCTACAAAGATTAAACATTAAATAATTCCAATAGGCTTATCATCTCAATCAATCAATTGCGAACGAAGAAAGACACAGGAAAAGAAGAGCAAAACATAACTAAATTCAAGTACATCAAATAATGCTTAAACGAGTTCGAGCTGCATCATTTGTTGAACAAGTCGAGCTCGAGTTCATGAGTCGACTCGTTCAAATAATCGAGTCAAGTTCGAGTTCACTGAACTCGAACTGTCAAAGCTCGTCTCGGCTCGAAAATGTCACCGACTCGATTTTTAATTGAGAAAACAGTTTCCCAACTTGATTTTTTCTGACTCGCTTGTCTCAGGTGGCAAAACTCTGCTTTCCACTTTTCAGTTTCCTTTTGTTCTCTCTCTCTCTCTCTCTCTTGCTTTCTTTCTATTTATTTCTTCTCAGTCAGTATGTGGTGGGAGGATGGAGGGGAGGAGAAATCAGTGTGTAGGTTGTGGGAGGGCGTCCAAGTTGGACGTGGTGGGGGGTCATTGGAAATCCCAGCCTGCCAGCTGCTTGAGTCCTGACACCATCGACCAAGGGTAAGCTACAACTGGCAGGGTAAGAACATAGAAACCATTTCTCAATTTGGTGGGGAGGGGGTTAACTGTTCAGAGTTCTTGACTTAAAATTTGTAGCCCTAGCTACAGTTTAGGTTTTCTTGTTTTTCGTTTCCCTTTTTTTTGCTTCTTTTTTTAAAGAATATGTTTCATTCTGTTTTTTCGGTGGGGTCTTCGTGAAACTTTAGGTTTTTGTTTCTGGTATGTTTGGATGACGTAACAGGATCAGCTTATACTGGTATTTTGATGTTTAAAGAACTTTTTGAGTACTTAATTTTGGCAGTTTGGTGTTATTGTTTTAGATCACACCTTTTCTCCTCGGTGTATTTATTTAGATTGTTAGGTATTTATACTTGCCAGGTTCAAAGTTTTCTATTAAAAACATTGGCTGGTTCCATGTTTTTTAATTGGAATTATTTTTTGTATGTGCTTTTGGAAGTTTTTTGTTTGTTGATTCGTGAATTGGAATCCCAGTCTTTATTACATCAATTACCATGTCTGCAAAGAATGATGCTCGGATAAAGACACATGTTGTTCATGTTTACAGTGTTACTAATCTTTTTTTTTTCCTTCTCTAATATTGATCTTCTTAGCATGATCATCCATTCTTTACAATTGGTTTTAAGCATTTTCTAAGAGAGTCTTTTGTTTTTCCCTTCTTGACTAGGTAAGCGATTTGGTGTTTGATGCCATTCAGAGTTACTTTAAGTAAAGGTAAATAAAAATGTCCTTGTTTGTTATGAAGCTCGTTCTTCTATAATGGATTCTGCTCTTCTTATGCCTGAATATGTCTCCCTGTATTTTCGGCCATGTATCACTGGCTTCAAGTGCTTTGTTGTTCTTTTCTTCAAATAGAATGTGTTGGAAGGCTTGCTGCCTTCAACTTTAATTCCTATGTTTTGGCAATGTTTTACATGTGGATGAATTCTTTGCACTGTTCTTGGTCCTTATTGTTTGATATTACCATGTTTCATGGAATGGACTATGGAGTTCCCCATAATTGAACTTATTTTTTTTTTCTGCACACTTGATGCAAAATTTTTCTTTAATCTTTTTCTGCCTTTTTTGTTTTTTTTTTCTTTTTTTTTTGTTGGGCCCACTGGTATAAGGCTGTGATTTTATAAATCTATAAATCTTAAGTTACTTGATGCCAATATTAGGATCATATATTTCAGAGTCCTTTTATTTGCAACAATTCTGATAAATGGCCCTGTCCCGTCAGAAGTTTCATGGCAATATGGATCTTGTGTTTTTAAATTAGAAAGAATGTGTTCTATCATACCATTAAGGGTTTTAAGTTAGAAGGTAATAGTTTTGTTTTTGGCTCTTCTACAGATCAGTGCAGTAGATTTTTTTTGTCCTTCATAGTTTTCCTATGAAGCAACTGCACTAATAGAAAAAAGATTGGACCCAGATCCTAATACAGTGAGGCTTGGTAAACTGTTTTATTTGTTATGACCATGTTTTGATACAGTGGTACTTTAAATTCTTCTTCAAGTCCTTGAGAAAGGGACATACGTTTGTTAAATTTTAGCCACAGAAGTTGACAAAATGTGCTTCTTGCTGGTTTTATTAGTGCTCACCAATCTTTTGAATTCTTACATTCAGCCACTTTAATTGTGTAGCAGGTTGACATGAATTCTTCGAAAGTATTGGCTTAAGTGCAGATGCAGTTGCTCGAACTGGAGAAGCCTTGGCCCTAATAAACTTGTCTCTCAAACTCTTCTCTCCTCTAAAGGTCTGTTACATGGTGTAGTTATTTTAGCTTATCTTAAATCAGGAAAAAAAAATAATTGAATTGTCTGTTTATTGGGCTTCCGGTTTTTGTTCGTAGTGAAACTATTATGTGCTTCTTCTTGACCATCATTTTTTCTTTCGGAGGAGGTGTACATCATTTTTTTTGTATTGGATCTTTGAAATTTCCAGCTTCACTAAGTTTAGACTAGTTTTAATGCTTGTTCCTCTCTGCAAAAGTCTTTGATAAGATTAAGTGTTGGTTGATAATGCAATTACAGCACCATCTCTAAAGTTTTCATCAAGCTTACTTTCACTCAAAAGTATCCTCACCATGAATCTCTCAAGTGTGCACACATGTTTGATATAATGAATATAATCAAATGATCGCAATTTGCATTTGAATATATTGGCCCATATTGCAAACATGTTATGCTTGGCAGCCAAAAAACATTCATTTTTGGAATTTTTGCAGCCAATAGCTGCCAATATATTCAGAGTTGAGTCTTTCTCTTATTCATTAGGCCTCCTTTCCATTTTTTTTTTAAAAATTCTCGGTCAGCTTCTTTTGCAGCTTGTCAATGCTGAGGTTTTGAACCAAATAGTTATCTTGCATTGATGTTATTATCTATTGTTCTAATGGTGTCTCTTTTTGTTCTTCACTCACCATGTGTCCTCTTCAAGCAACTATAGATACGTGAAAAAAGTTATTTTTTTCGAATTTTGTTGCAAAATAAGAACCAAATTTTCAAGGTAACAAGTTTTATGCATAGTTTTGCTCAAATCATTTAATATTCACAACCATTTCTCATTGCAGATGTAATGACCATGTGTCCTCAAATCCTAGTTTTTGTATCTGATCATGTCAGGCATGATCACAACAGTTACTTTGCTCACAGTCTGTCCTCAAATCCAAGTTTCTGTATTTGAAAATGTGTTGGAAATCCTTGTTTCTTTATCTAACAATTCTCTTTTAGCTTTTATATTGTTTGCTCATGAGAATTCAAGACAGATTGATCTAGGCATTCTTTTCTTCATGATCATTGCCTACCCCATCATGATCAAATTTTGTGCTGTTAAGCTGCATCTTGTACAAAACATGCATGATACAGCAGCCATGGCCAGTACGCAAGGTGCAGCCAAGTTTTATGGCCTCCATGTCATTTCAGACTAGCTGCAAAATAAGCCTTGGAATGTTAGTAGATTGTCATCCTCCCTAACAAGCCAAAGCAGGTCAGGATCAGGTAGACAGAGAAGACCATCGGAAGACCACCATGGCCGTCACAGCTCACCAGGCATGGATGTTAAAGAAGTCCATGGATGATGAGCATTAGGTGCATGTCTGTTAATTGGTTTTCATGTCAATTGTGTAACTTAATTTCCAGTTTGTAGATAATATTATTGGGATAATACAAAATTTTGTTTGTATATATTAATGATGTTGTGTGTGTGTGTGTGTGTGCATATATATTATAAGGACACAATGGCAGCATCGATATCCTGGGTGAGAAAACATGGATTTCATCAGTATAAGTTGGTGTCTAGTCATATGACTAGTACCAAGTTAAAAATATGAAGGCATTACTTGCATGAACTATTTTGCCTTGTCATACTGGGTCAACTGCGGTAGTAAAGAGTTTGAAGCAGTTGAGAACTGTGGAGGTAATCATCTACGTTCCATTTTGATGAAAGAAAATGATTCCTCAAGAAGAAAGAAGAAATTCAAAAATTACTCTCTTGTACTGCACAAGCACCAAGCAAAAGAACCAATAGGAAAATAGAAGGGAAAGTTGCAACGAAAGCATCTGTCTCTCTACTGTGACACGTTTTTCTGTGTCATCTCCAAATACCATCAAGTCGTTCCTCTTTAGAGTATGGTGCCACTTTTCCTTAGTCACTTGCTCTGGTGACACCCAATTAGCAATTTCCCTTAATCTCTTGTTCTCCGCCTTCTGCCTCTTCACTGTCTTCAGATTTTTCGGATTCATTAGCATCAGTGGTGTCCTCTGTTTCATCCACCTCTTCTTCCTCCTCTTCCAAGTCATTGCTGCATTCAGATTAATCAGAGTTGAGACCTTTTTCTGCTTCTTATTCCTCTTCGAAATGGTCGACACCATCAGATTCTCTAGAATCATCTATTCCCCTCTTCGATTGCTTCTTGTAACTGCTTCTTCCTCCTTCTCACCCTTCTCACCCTCCTCATCCTGGTGGTGGAGGTTATGCACAATTCTTATGTAAGCTCTGCAATGGATGATTCACTGGTTCATATACAAGTGTTAAAGCACATTTCTTACACATTTGTGCCCAAGGAATCAGACATGCCCAAAAATTGACAAAGCTACTTGAGAAAATTGAAAAAGAAAAACAGGAGACAGCTAAATTGAAGAAAAATTTAGGTAAGTCAAGTGAACTTTTTGTTCCTTTGACTATTGAACAAAGTGTTGGTATGTGGAAGAAAAGAAAAATGTGTTTGGAAGGTAACAAAACAATAGAAGAATCATTCATAATTATGAGTAGAGATGAAGTGGATAAAAAAAATAGCTAGATTCTTTAATGAGAGTTCCCTTCCATTTAATTTAGCTAGAAGTCCTTATTAAAGATAAATATTTAAGATTGCTATTTTAAAATAAAAAACGTTTAAGAGGCTGGTGTGGACAACTGGCCACACCAGCCACAATGTGGCTACGCCACTGTTTTCGGGGATTGTGATTCGACCAACTCATCCACATTCTCTATTTCCGCAAATCCACCCATGTTTGCCTTCATAGGTTTCGAAGAACTGTTTTCAGCGATTCCTAAAGCTGTAAAAATCGGTTACCAAACAACTGAATAAGATAGATGATTCAATGGTTGATTTCCCCAATATAAAAAAGAATGTGGAGTGAACAAAAAAATAAATATGAGAGATTTCATCTCCTAACACAATTTCTCATGTTATTTTAGAAGGTGGCTGATGTTTTTCAGTTAATTCTTCATATATGAACAGAAAAAGGAAATGTATCTTAACCTATTCTTTCTTAGTCGATATGTGTCTTTTTAAATATGTCTAAAATATTTAAAGAAAATGCACTTTCTTATTTCACCACAAAATAATTCATGAAGTTATCCAACGTTGAGAAAGTCGACACATTGAATTCTGATTTTTTCTACTTTTACAATTTTCAAGGTCCAAGCAAACACAAATTTAGCAGATATATATGCACCGTTTTGGCATTTCAATGCCAATGCATTTAAATAAAATTTGATAAAAAAGTGTCATATATATGTTTGTTTGATTATCACATAAGATCATCAAGTTTGACACCTATTTTGTAAGCCAAATAGAGTTTGCTAAAGAATGACACACATTACAGGACATGGACAGATTCTTTTATATAATTCCAATTTCTCTATGTTACCGGCTTGCGTGCCCAGCTGCCACATATTTTCATAAAAAATTTGGATGGCAAATTTTCCTTGCGTTTTGCTATTTTAGTATAAAGATAAGGTGCTTGTTGGATGTGTACAGTCGAACAAATTAATGAGATTTACGTATCCAACCATAATCAAATGCATTTCTAAATTTTGAGAAATGGTAGACTAAACCTACGAGCATAAAGAGTTGAAAGGAGGCGATGGCCATGATAAGAAAGGGAATGAGAAAAAGAGAAAGAGGTAAAAATATTTGCAATCCACCCGTTTTGTTTATTTAGATCAACATAAGGAAATTAATATAACAAATCCTTGACACACAATTGTCCTTGTGCAAGGCTTTCCTACATGTTAAATAATTTATTTACAATAAACTCACATATATGTTAACAAAATATTGTGTATCTAATTAAAAGGTCTTAACCAGAGACGATTTTTTTTCCATTTGTCGCTACAAATATTTTAACTATGAATATTCAACTACCAATGGGTTAGTCTACATCCCTAGGAGGCTGTTTTGGTTGGCCTTTTGACCAGATTCCATAGTGTTCATGCTCCTAACCATATTATAACAAGATGTCCAACGCCTTATGGTTTTGAAATGCAAATGTTTTAAAATATAATGAGAAAATCAAATCTTCTGAGATCACAAAAATCATCAGCATTAAGTAGGTTTATACCAGAAGTGTTTTCTTGTGGGATGTAAATTTCATTTATTGGACTTTAAGATGACATATGTATGTATAACTTGCGGCGGCGGTGGTGATGATAACTGTTACAGAACTATATCGGTGGTTCACACACTTGCTATAGAGCTATACCGGGGATGATACACAAAGATCTAAACGGTGCATTGTTTCGCCCCTAATGCTTGCATAGAGTGGTAGACCTATAACGGTGCAACGGGTCACCGGTATTTTGAGCACTTTAACTAAATATCACCGGATAGAGGCAGGTAGGCATGCGCATCGAAGGCCCTCTCCCTCCGGCAAGCTCGTCTCTCTCTCGCTCTTTGATTCCTTTGTATATTTTTCTATTTTTTATCACATATCTTTTCTGTTTTTTTTTTTCCATGGTTATACATATTTATTTCCTCAATTGACACCGATAGCCGCAATTGCTGCATCTTTGACTGAAATCAACGGCAAACTTGAAAATCGGGTGCCTAATGGAAACATGCCTTTCATTTGAACATCCAACCATCCACTAATGAAAGCAAAGCTAGTGTAACCTGAAATCGATGCCAAATTTGAAATTGGACATACAAACGACAAGTAGAGAGGTGGAGGCGGAACACAGACATCGAACTCGCACCTAATAATTCTGCAAAATATTCAGGTGAACCTGAATTTTTATGTGAGAAACAATAGAATCCAGCACGTATAGTCAGAAGAGCAACAACATTGCTTGGCAGTGTCTTATCCTCCCCAATACTACCTCAAAATGAAGAAGATTGAAGTGGAAAACATGAAGCATACCAAACTTGAGTCCTAAATTATAAGAAATGTAAATAAAGAACAATTTCATTCTACATCTAGAAGACCTTCGAACTTCACCTACCATGCATACATTGATTCCCGACAAAAAAACAAAGAACAAAATAATCTAACATGAACCTTTAACACAATAGTGGTGCAAACCATAACTTCTGATTCGATTAAGCACTAGAATTGAGGGAAAAAAACTTTTCAGAATCATTGCTCAAAACAAAAAAAAAATGGAAACCCAAAAGGCGAAGGAAAGTTAAAAATGAGTTAAAAAAAAGAAAAATAATAATAAATATACAAGTAAAAATGGAAATTTGGAAAGCCAGAGCGAGCGAACGAAACATGATGAACCCAAAAAAGAAAGAAATTGAAAAATGAAACTTACCTTCCAAGGATGCCTACATCCTTAATGCGTAAGCGATTTCCACATAGACTCGTGAAAATTTCATGAAAGTTTGCAGCAGAATCAAGATCAGGATAGTAATGCTCTAGCGTCGTCCAATCGACGCAACTTAACAGGGAAAATTCTCCATGTGGACAAAGAAAATGTTCTCATGAACCTAAGCAATTGGTTCTTCAATCGAGATAGAGATACCATGATCATAAATCAAATGCAGAAACTAACAGAAATGGGTTACCTTCTTGATACGCTCATGATGATCTGTATCGGAGACCACACCATTGGGATTGTCGAGATCTGCAAGAACCTCCTTCAACTCGCCCTTCATTGTTCGTCGATGCCCTTTCAGTTCCCCTCTCGATTTCTCCCCTTCGCAGTGATGAGAATGGTCAAATGCCCATAATTGAAAATTTAAGAACTTCATGGAGGCCTGGTCAATCAAGATGATCAAGTAGGAGTTCGTCTCATTAATTGAAAGGCAATAAGATCTACTGGCACTTGTGCACCCTCATACTTTCCTATACTTGGGACTTGAGGGTGAATGAGTCCACATCTGGTGTTTGCAAGTGCAGCAAAACTTTACTAGAACACAGCTCTCAACAAGGGTATTATCAAATCCTTCAAATCATATCCCATGCTCACTGAGCACAAATTCGTGCACCCAAAAGGCATTGGCCTCATTTGGTTAGGTTGCTGGCCACCAAGCAATGTGATGGCTTCAGCCTATATATCTCATGGCATGCCGTCCATGTGGAAATGAACAAGCATCCCAGGAAAATCCAATCCCAAACTCTATAAAGAAAGTGCTCTTCATCGAGCTTGACAGTTTCTGAAGGAACAGGGTTGTAGATGTGAATGTTCGGGACAGGGTGAAGGCTGTGGTAGCGATGAGCCCGCTCTAACTGAAATGAACAGAAATGCAGAAATTAAGAAAAATTAAAACAAATTCACAGATTTCTCTGCATACCAACCTGAAGAGATTATCAATTGCTGCACCAAGCCCAATAAATACCCTTTGTAACAGTTCCAGCTCCAAACCTGCCCACAACCATTTAGATAAAAATAGCTAAATGAACAACGAAAAGAAATTGAATCAACTTGAACCTCAAAAACACCTTAAAAGGTCAACCCCCTAAATTTTCAAGTATTGAAAAGACTTTAGCAAGATACAACATGAATAGATGTAGATCCCTACCTTGAAGGTGGCTTTGCATAAGTTTGAGTGATCTAGAAATACATCGGCAATCATTTCTCTGCCACCTATGATTTAAAAAACAAAACGCAAGAAAATTACACAACCTTTCACTACAACAATTTTAAATTTTCAAAACCTTCATTAAATGTGTTTCTGGCTGCAAAATATAAAAGAGGGGTAAAACGTTGGTACCTAAAAAAGGAGGCATTTTAGCCATCTCATTTTTACCTTACAAAAATACATTGCCGATGGGTCCACACATCTGCAACAGGTTTGACACTTAGTTATTTCAGCTAAACAACTTCTAACTTGTAGAATTCCTACGAAGGTTCTTGTTCTACAAATGTCAAATAAAAAACAATGGTTGACAAAAAGTCTACATTATGATGGACTAATTTTAAATTTCAATAGAATAACAGGATACTAACATTTTGGGAAGATGCTACAAAGAGATCCGGATCAAGTTACTGCACACCAACCATCATATATGGAACACTTTGGCAGTCATCAACAGGCACTTTAGCCTCAACATTATGAGCCCAGCCCAAAATTTAATTGATAGGAAGGATAGAAACTGATTGTGAATTCAATTTGACCAGATCAATCCATTTCTGCAGTGATGATAAATTGAAAAACTTAAGCAGAACTTCTGCAGGTACAGCAACATTATCACAACTGCTTAATATGCATCCAATGCACTAACCTATTTCTGATTGAATCATTCTGTTTGTGGTTGACTTGCTCAATTCTGGAACAGTTTGTTTGAAACTGATTTATCAATGCTTTCAGTCAATCTTTGACCTTGTAAAAATTGAGTCATTTTACCCATGCTCAAGCCAAATCAGATTTTATTCAAAGTTATTCCCCACAACTCATCTTGCTAATCTCATTAACTGAACTTGAAATATCCAGCAATTATCTGCTGATCTCTCTCTCTCTCTCTCTTACTATGTTACTTCCAGCATTTCAGGACCCACTCTTTGTTTTAAGAAATACTATAAAAAATACTATAAAAAATTATGACTTGACCAAATAAGTGGTCAAGCCACCATGGGAATCCAAGGTCAGACGATCCACATGTTTGCCATATATACTACGACCATGAAACTAACATGCTCAATTGGTGGTTATTATTTAAACAAGTTCAACATTGATGAATATAAAAACAAATAGTTCATTAGCATTACCCACTCTTTGTTTTAAGAAATATTATAAAAAATGTTTTTAAAAAATACTATACAAAATTATGACTTGACCAAATAAGTGGTCAAGCAACCCTGGGAATCCAAGGTCTGACGAACCACATGTTTGCCAACTATGACATATAGACTAGGACCATGAAACTAACACGCTTAATTGGTGGTTACTATTTAAACAAGTTCAACATTGATGAATACAAAAACAAATAGTTCATTAGCATTAACTTATAAATAGATGTTGAAAGTCAGTTGCTCCTAGTGGTACTAAACAAATGGGCTTAATGTTGGTGGCACTAAACAAACAGACTTAAAGAATGTCTAATCGGAGGAGAACAGCTTTGCACCTACAATTGTCTCCCCATGTTACTTATTCACTTTTGACAATGTAGATGCACATTGCCATAGTGACACGTACTTTTGAGAGGACTAATGGTCCAAAAGCATACAAGATTTGTGACTAGTGAAAGATTACAAAAACATACATGCATACAAACACACAGACTCAAATAGCAAATATCATTTTCCATGTCCTACACCCATGTTGAGCTGCATGATACATACACAGGCGTGGCACTTTTCCAGGCGAATCATTATGACATAGACCTGTATAGTCCAAACTCATAGCCCAAGATTAACATCCCATTTACATCCCTACTCCTGAAGCAACATTCTTTCTCAAGTAGAAACTGCCATGGACAACACTACATAGACTTCCTAGATAGTTAAGATATTCCACTTCCAAGAGACTGGCGACTTCAAGTAGAGTATACAATGTATGGGGCTAACTGAATACTCCTTAAAATTGAGTTTCTTATAATTCTCTCTTTCTTGATTTTTCTTTCCAACACATGCTCATGCAAGAGCATGATAGTGAACACGAAAAAAATCCTAAGATTGTCAAATACCTAATATGTAGTAGCCTAAAATAGCACATGTACATACATATTTGGGACTAGACTTGATCAGATTTTATTTGTCAAAAGAATGGAGTAAAAACATTGAAAAATGAAGACCAAGCAAATAACTCAACAAAGCTCCTAAACAACCCATGCTACAACAAAAGTGAGAACTAAAGATGACAAGCCTAGTCTAGAAAACCAGTAAAACATAAAATAAAAGAAAAAGATTGAACTATAAAATCAAACCAACAATTGCCCAACTCAACAAAACTAAAATCTAACCAACTCATAAGACATGTACAACACGTAGATATTGGACTGGAGTAACCCTAAGAGTGTTGCAGTTCCAACGAACCCAAGCTCGACCAGAACCGTCGCCAGAGCTGGCTAGAATCTCTAGATTTTTGGCTGCCTCCCCCTGCTGCGATTTCTTCTTCAGCGTGAGGACTGGCCGACCACCGACCACTGTCTCACACATTCAAAAATTCGGCGTTATCTCCTCAATCATCCGTTCACCTCGGGATTACACAGGAAGCATTACCTGGGAGTTCACTTTCCAACACATTAGTGGTCGACCAAATCCAGCATCAGAGTTGGCCAGAATATGGCGATTCCACTCACCTGTTGGCAGCCACTGCAACTGCTCAATCCTATGCGTGAAACAACCCGACAGTTAGTGCTTCCAACTTTGAAAAATCAGCATTGATTCCACAGACCCCCTTTCGTTGGGAAATCAGATGTGCAGCATCGCCTGGGAGTCCTGCTTCCAACGCACTGGTGCCCGACCAGAACTGATGCCAGGGCTGACCGGAATCGAAGCTTTTTCGGTACCCTATTTTTGAGACTATAGACCCTGTTGCAGTAGAACGTGTATTTGTTCACAGGCCATAAATTCATATTCTGGTGTTGGAAATCCACAAGAGTGAGCTCATCGTCTTGCTTACTTACAGTTCCAATGAACCATAGCACGAGAAAATCCAAGCAGAAACCCAAAATTTGTAGAGGTGTGACGCTGCACCTGTTCCTGCGCTACTATCTCTGCGACTACAAAAATCACATCTCTGATCCATGGGACATATCTTCAGATTCCAATGCCGATAGATGCAAGAGTGAGATCTTCATTTTGCTGACATCCGCATGATTCCAATGAGCCATAGAACAAGCCAATCAGAGCCGCGAGCGTGAACCTATAGAACAGTGAAGTTGCCCCTGTCTGTCGGTAGAATTCTGCTATTGTGACTGCAGTTGCTTTTTCTGCTACAGTCTCGCCTCGGTATCTCTGGTAAGGTCTCAGTCTACGGCAACCTCACTGCCTCCACTGCTGTTGGTGAAGTTGGAATGATAGGGAGTCATGGCCGAAGTGTCATGAGTAAGAGGTAGGACTGGGTCAGGAAACTCTGTAACCAGTCGGGCGTTGTTGTAAGGCCAGGGTCCTGTCTGGCCTGGCATTGCTCGTAACAAAGAGTTAACCTCTCTTAGTTCAGTTTTTGGTAGCTGTTTCCGAAGGTAATCCATGGCGGTAGCATTTGCTCGGCAGCGCCTCGGCCGGGTGGTCGTATCATTGGTGGTATCAGAGCATAGGCACACCCAGGGCGACTCCAAAACACACAGTCGTCCTTCCTTCACCAACGGACTAGAAGCCACCTTTAAATTGGCCCTGCAACGTGGGAGAGACCCTTGAAGATTCCTCATAATCTTTAATATGGGACTAAACATTTGAGATGTTACAGATTCGACCTGCACAAACACGGTTTGCTACAAATGTTTTGATTGTACAGGGTATAGTGAAGCAAAGAAATCCTCTCAGGCAGATGTTTTCAAGTGATGATTGGGCTGTATATCTACATGCCTATAAAAGAAAGGCCACGACAGTAGTGGATACCATATTGAATGCTGAATTTTGGGAATCATGTGTGAACTTATTGAAGATTTGTGTACCTCTAGTGAAAGTCCTTAGATTAGTTGACAATGAAGATAGACCTTCTATTGGATATTTATATGAGGCTATGGCCAGAACAAAAGAGACCATTGGGGATAATATGAAGGGATAAAAAAGTTGTATGTGCCTATATGGAAGATTATAGATGAAAGGTGGTCTAACCATCTTCATCGCCCACTTCATGCAGCAGCCTACTACCTAAATCCTGCTATTTGATATCATCCCACTTTTAAGAAGAACAGAGAGGTCAAGTATGGCATGTTTGATTGTATTGAGATATTAGTAAGTGATTATAGAGAACAAGAAGCTATCCATGTGTTGATCAACAAATATGATATTGATTCTGGTAGCATGGGGAGAGAGACAGCAATTCGATGCAGGTCATCTTTTGTCCAGGTATTTCACAGAGGGACTTTATACTTTTTTTCCATCTGTTATTAGATTTGTGGTGGGATAGGCTTGGGCTTGATTTTCCAGAATTAATGAAGCTTGTAATGAGAATCCTCAGCCAAACATGTCATGCAATTGGATGTGAAAGAAATTGGAGCGTATTTCAGCACATCCACAGTAAGAAAAGGAATAGGATGGAACATAAAAGGTTGAATGACCTTGTTTACGTTCGTTATAATATGAAGTTGAGACAAAGGTACATTAAATACATCTGTTATACCAAATAGCCAATTCTAATATATATTTTAATTTTTAACAATTTGTTAATTTTTTCTCTTGTAACACTTTAGGCAAATAGAAGAAACATCTACAAGGAAGCATCACACTCAATATGATCCTATCAGCCTTGACCATTTTGGTGTATTAGATTCTTGGGTTGAAGAAGAACCATCCTCAATCCTTGACGAGGATGATCTTGATTTTTTGAACATTGAAGGAGCAACAAAGATTATTGAAGAAGAAGAGGCTGGGGAGCAATTGAATGTTGGTGAGATTCCAACAGAGGGGATAGAAGCAATTAATGAAGAAAATGATGCAGATGACGAGGATTATCGTTGAATCATGAAAGATGATAACTACATGTTTCAAACATATGAATTGTGATGTAATCTAATTCTCTTAGACTGATGCTTATTATGTTATTTTGAATCTCTGATTTCTTATTTTGGAATGTGTTGTTCATATACATGAATGTTCCTTTCAATACATTTTTCTTAATGTTTCTGATTTTTTGCTTATTTTTTCTATTTTTATGTTCTTTTTCTATTTTTTTATTTTCTAATATTTTTAAAAATTAGAAAATTAAATCTATGATACGATACGCTACATTTACAATACGTTATGATACAACGTATGGGTCGGACCGACCGATACGCGATACGCTACGCCTTTTACAACATTGGCTGGGACTGCTCGACAGAGATTACGCCCACCTCCTTAACAGAGCTAAGAAAATCCTTAAGGAGGAAGATGAAGACATGGCCATCTATGCCTTACAACCCTGCAGCCAAGTTGAGAATGTCATGAGCTTAGTAATGGCCGTTTCCGACCAAGGAGTAGCAGCCTCCAACAGAAGAAAAACTGGAGGAAAGGAACCGGTGTACAGGCTAAGGGAGGTGACCAGCCCACAGCTAAATGAGCAATGTCATCTCAGGCCGAGAGGAAGAAAGTCCTCAACCAAGGAGGACAGCTTATGCCCGGCACCTGCAACCACCGCAGTCAATGAGGTTCATTGGAGGACATCAAAGGTGGCATCACCAACCTCCAACACACATACCACTTAGCGTAGCTTCTTCCAGAAATGTGTTGCAGCAGCCTAGGAGGGGTGGCTGGACCGTTCCCAGTCACAACATATGGTGGTGGAACCTCAGGCATAATCAATCCTCTATCCTTGAGCAGGAAGACAAAGGCGTTGCCCCTCCATTGGCTTTAGGTTATGCGAGGACTCCACCGATAGGGGCAGGTTTCGGATGACCAACATGGGGCACGAGTTAGAAGAAGCTCAAGGCAGAAACATGCCATGGTGCAGTCTTCTTCCTACCGAAGAGCTATCATGGGAGAACTTCATTGGTAAGGACAATGCTCACTTCGTTCATACAGGGCTGGCGCAAACTGAACCGAGGAGCTTACATCTTCGGCAGCATAGGGTGAGGCAGCATCATTACAGCTGGTGCAGTTCTATCAAAAACCACCCTACCATGGCTGAGAAGCAGAGACATCTTCTATGGGACCCCGGCGGAACGAAGCACCACTTAGGGAGTCCTCGCCGTCATGGTGATAGGCAAGACTCCAAGGAGCCAGAGGGCAGGCTCCATTTTAAGAGGGGTGGATCTGATTCGACCCTACCATCGGCCAATGACAACAATGCAGGCAGACGGAGGCATGGCCGCGAGACTCATCACTATCGGGCCAGGCAAGGGCAGCCACTTGCTTCATTTCCCAAAGGGCCTCGCAGTTGCTTGGGAGGTTAACAATGGGCCGGCATCAGGCCGGGCATCAATTTGATGCAAGAATCCAGCTACAGGCCTTGAGCGACCTGCAACTTCAGCAACGACAGCCAAAGTTGACCTAGCACTCGGCCAGGTGCAACCAAGGTGAACTCCACCTTGTTCAGTTAACGGGTTGAGTGAAGCTCGTTCAGCACAAGTTCTGGGGGAGACACATTCCTCTTGTGACGCAGGACACAACCACATGAGGACATAGTTGCGTGACATAGCCAACACGTCTCCAAGCGGGACACGTCCTTGTGTATGGTGGGACACGGCGTGGAGCTGGGGACATGGTAGTGGGACACTGGACAACACAAGCCTCATAGACACGGGTTTGGAACATATACCTCAGGCCGGGTTTGGGTAGTCTATAAATCCAAAGCTCAGACCCACATTTCCTTTTTGAGTAGGATCGATGTAACGGGTCGGGCTTAGTCCTGGACCCAACTCATAAACTGTATCACCTGATTTTTGTATGTAACCCTGGATGAGATGCCCAGTCAAGTAATTAAACGGTCGACCAAACCGGTTCAACCGTTCAGCTTCCAGCGCGAGGAGGAGGATGACGTATGGTAGCTTCCAACCTCCGGCGACCTGCTCCAAGCGACAGCACGATTCTAGTGTGCAGTGGTGTGTGGTCGGACAGTAGTTTTTTTTGGTCGGCAGAACGCAGGCAGTCCTATCCTCTACAAATCACCTCTTCTCGCTGAGTTTTGAGGCAGCTTTTGATCATCTTGCATTCCTTCGGATTTCTGTAACAATAGAAGGGATCGCCGGCTCCCAAACCGCCAACGATCTCGATCTTTTGCTCAATGAAGTGTTAGTTTTTCTTCTTCCCCCAAGTGCTCTAAAATTCCGACGTGTTTCCCATTCGTTGTGGTACATCATTTGTGTAATCTGACAGTAATAGTTTCTATGATTTCTAGCAACGTGGATGTTTCGGTGACCCTAGCAGCTCCGAACACCCATGCATCCCTTCCGGTAAGCTTCGCGGTGGCACGACAAGTTTGTCAGTGGTGATAAACACCACCTCGACCATAAGCCTTGACCTGCTGTTCCCGCAGTAGACAATAAATTGCATAACAGCCGAAGAAAGGAGCTGCATTTTCGGCGATTCTTCCCATCTCCAACCACTTCAGGCCCCTCCTGGTAGGTTTCTCTGCGGATATGAGAGCCTGCCAGCAATGTTAATCACGGCCCGATGAAATGAGGACTCCACCCTGTCAACCCTCACGGTGACAGGCCTCTTCAACAGAAAGCATTGTTTGGCGGCTCGTCGGTGACAGTTCCAGGGGTCTTTCATTCTCCCAGTGCTTTGGCCTAATCCTCAGCGTGTTACGTTTCCAACGAGCCCAAGCTCGACAGGAACCGTCACCGGAGCTGGTCGGAATATCTAGATTCCCGGCCGCCTCCCCTAGCTATGATTTCTTCTTTAGCGTAAGGAGTAGGCCGACCAACCACCATCTCACACATTCAAAAATTCAGAGTTATCTCCTCGATCATTCCCTCACCTCGAGATTGCACAGGAAGCATCGTCTTGAAGTCCTCTTTCCAATGCACTGATGCACGACCTGATCCAACATCAGAGTTGGCCAGAATCCGGTGACTTCCGCTTGCCTGTTGGCAGCCTTGGATGCAGCTCAATCCTGCACGTAGAACAGCCCGACAATTACTACTTCAAACTTTGAAAGATCGGTGTTGACTCCATAGACCCCCTTTCGTCGGGAAATTGAACATGCATCATTGCCTGGGAGTCCCACTTCCAACACACTAGTGCTCGACTGGAACTAATGTCGAAGCCTGTCGAAATCGAAGCTTTTCCGATCCCCTGTTTTTGAGACTGCAGACCCTATAGTGGAAGAACGTATCTCTTTTCATAGGGCCATAACTTCGGATTTGGTGCCGAAAATTCAAAAGAGTGGGTTCATCATCTTCCTTACTTCCTCACGGTTCCAACGAACCATAGCACGAGGAAATCCGAGCAAAAATCCAAAATCTATAGAGGAGAAGCTAACCCTATCTTTCGGCAAAACGCTGAAGCTCCTCGAGATAGGCAGGGCGACCAGACTTCCGACAGTTAATTTCAAAAATTCGGCGTTGTCTCCACCAACGTCCTCTCGTCGTTAAATCAGAGGTGTAGCATAGTCTTGGAGTTGCACTTCCATCGAACAGAAGCTCAACCGGAGAAGTGGCCGGAATCGGTCGGAACAACAGGTTTTGCGACCGCATGTTTCTAAGACTGCTGTTCCTGCAACAGCAGAATACAGCCCTACTCAATGGGCCAGGTGGGTCACAGCAGTGGTGGTATCAGAGCCGAGGTAGCCCACCATTTGCATTAGTTCTTGTAGTGCATTTTCAAGTAGTCCTCCTTGGAATGCTGGACTATGACCCCATATGCTTATTTTGCAGCCTTTGGCATTCATTTCCTTCTATGTAGCCCACCATTTTCTTGACCTAAACATGCAACTTTTGCAGAACTTGGCAAACTCGACCTCCGAACTGGATCCTTCACTTTGAGACAAATTAAAGTAGCCACATTGAACTTAGATGCTGTTGACATGTGGAACATTTCTTTATAAAATCTCTAGGGTAGTTAGTTTGTCATTGCTGTGGATGTGTATGGTGCAATGTTTAGATATTAACTATTCCTTATTTTTGTGTATTGACTACGTTTTCATTCCCAGTGATACAAGAAGGATGTAGGTGCAACCAAGTAAATAGGCTACTGAGTGAGGCCTAGTTTGTGGATGGTACCTACATTTCTTTGAGAAGCCTTCCTTCAGTTAATTATGATTTTGAGTCAAGCAAACCCCCTCCCACTAAAAACGGTTTTTTAGAGGGTCAAGTTGTTTTTACATGTATATTGTATAATTCCCATTTTAGCCATATGCAGTTAACAAACCAAAAGGAAAATCTTGAAAATTAGTGTTATCTTCTCAGATTTTTTACTACTTTTTTTCTACTTATATTTTATATTTGACAATGCTTTCCTGAAAAATCTTGAAAATTGCATGTACATACTGATGTATGTGACTCCATGCTCGTGCAAATCTATAAGTATCAGCTCTTTCATGAGTTTGCTGAACGTTTAGAGAGAATTGTGACAAAGATAGGTTGTTTGCTTATTTTCACCTGCTATGCCTGTGCATCGCATTGCAATCTAGCTTCTTTGCTAACTCTTCTTTCTTTTCCTCACATATTGTGTAGTACCTGAACACTATAAGCTGGTTGCTGAGGCAAAGTTCCCAGCAATTTTATATCTCAGTCCACATTCAAATTCATTTGTTGATATGTACAATATACTATAAAATATATACTACATACATGTATTGTATATATGTTAACATATATCTATATAAGTATATTAACATATCACATACTATATAAGTATACACATATCACATATATAATAGATATATGTATTATATTCCACATATATGTATATACCATTATATTATAGTATAATATAGTACATATGTACATACATATATAGTTTCAAATGTTATACATATTATGCATATACATACTGATGAATTTAAGAGAGCTAAACTTTGATTAACCTCGAAAGAATCCCTAACTCCTCTTTATATAGACTAGAGGAGAGGAATAAGTTACAAGAAAGTCATTAAAAAGAAACATTATTACACAAGTGCCCTCTCAAGCCTAATACTGAGTATAAACACGTCTTAACACTCCCCCTCAAGTTGGAGCGTATATGTCAAACAAGCTCAACTTGGAACAACAACTTTGGAATGGTCCTCTTGCAAGAGCTTTAGTAAAAATATCAGCAGTTTGCCCTGTAGTTGAAATATGGGAGGTACTTACAAACCCCTTTTGAATCATGTCTCTGGTATAGTGACAATCTACTTCAACATGCTTGGTTCTCTCATGGAAAGCAGGATTATTAGCAATAATAGAGCAGCTTTGTTATCACCTAACAATTGCATAGGAAGAGGCACTTCCACAGTAAGATCCAACATCAGAGATCTAACCCACATAACTTCAGCAGTAGCCTGAGCCATAGCTCTATACTCAGATTCTGCACTTGATCTGGCAACCACTGTCTGCTTCTTACTCTTCCATGTGACCAAGTTGGATCCAATAAACACACAAAACCCAGTAGTGGATTTTCTGTCAAGGTGACATCCCGCATAATCAGCATCAACATACACAGATATAGTGAGAGATGTACCATTTTGAAAGAAGAGTCCCATTCCTGGTGAATTTTTTAGATACCTGAGAATCATCATAGCAGCATCCCAATGGACTTTCTTGGGCTTATCCATAAATTGACTCACTCTGCTGACAGCATAGGCAATATCAGGTCGAGTAACAGTGATATATAGGAGCTTCCCAACAATCCCTCTATATTGTCTAGCATCAACATCTTCAGTATCATCATCATACAAGCGAGTATTGATGTCCATGGGTGTAGAGGCAGGTCGACATCCTAGCATACCTGTCTCTTGCAAAACATCAGTAACGTATTTCCTTTGGCACATGATAAGACCCTTCTGATTTCTGGCAAACTCAATACCTAGGAAATAGCGTAGCTCACCAAGATCCTTGGTGACAAAGTGTCGTCCAAGGACGCCCTTGATGTTGGAAATCCCCTGAATATCATCCCCTGTAACAATGATATCATCAACATAGACAAGAACTATCACTGTACCTGTAGAAGTTTTCTTGACAAAAAGGGAATGATCTGCCGAAGAACGTCTGAAGCCCTCATTCTCAATATTCTCTGATAATTTTTGGAACCAAGCTCGAGGACTTTGTTTCAGACCATAAATTGCCTTTCTCAATCTGCACACTTTCTGACACTCCCCCTCAGCAACAAACCCTGGTGGTTGCTGCATATACACTTCTTCATGTAGGTCACCATACAGAAAGGCATTTTTGACATCAAGCTGTGATAGAGACCAATTCTTGCTGACGGCAACAGCGAGAAGAACCCGTAAAGAAGCATGTCGTGCCACAGGAGAGAAGGTATCATAATAATCAACCCCATAAGTCTGAGTATAGCCTTTAGCAACCAGGCGAGCCTTATATCTCTCAATGCTGCCATCTGCTCTGTATTTAACAGTAAATACCCATCGACAACCAACAATAGCTGCATCAGATGGAGTAACTAGTGTCCAGGTGCCTCTAGACTGAAGGGCATCCATCTCTTCTTGCATTGCTGCGGCCCATTTGAGATCAGAAAGAGCGTCCATGGGAGTCTGTGGAAGAGCTACAGCCGACAGTCCCTTGACAAACTGTCGGTAAGTAGGAGTGAGTTTATCCATGGATAAATGACCAGAGAGAGGATGCAAAGTGCAACTGCGTTTGCCTTTCCTTTGAGCAATGGGCATATCAAGTTCATTAATATGAGGACCAGGAGCATGCTCTGGAGAGTCCCCTGTGTCATCATCACATAAAGAATTGTCAGCAGGATTTGTGTGTTCAGGAAGTACCTTGGGCATGCTGGGTGAAGGCACAGGAGCACAGGGGGCAGGTTGAACAGGTTTAGTGCGACGTTGGTAGATAGCCCCAAAACGCGAAGCAACGGGTTGTGGATAACTCATGAGAGGTAAAGGAAGGTGGACTTCATCACTAAATTCAGGCACCCTTAATTGAGTTCCATTTGGAGAGAAATAAGAGGTTGACTCAAAAAATGTAACATCAGCACTCACATAATATCGACGAGTAGAAGGATCATAACAACGATATCCCTTTTGAGTGCGGGAATAACCAACAAAGATCGTTTTGATAGCCCGAGGGGATAACTTATCTCTCCCAAGACCAAGCAACTGAACAAAGGCAACACATCCAAAAATACAAGGTGCAACAGAAAACAATTCTCTGTCAGGAAAAAGAACAGAGAAAGGAATAAGATCTCCCAACACAGATGACGGCATGCGATTAATAAGATAGCATGCTGTAAGAACAACATCTCCCCAATAAGAATGGGGAACATGGCTGTGTATGATAATGGTTCTGGCGACATCAAGAATATGGCGGTGTTTTCTTTCAGCAACCCCGTTTTGTTGAGAGGTATAGGCACAAGAAGTTTGGTGAATGATACCCTTATCCCTGAAAAATTGTTCTAAAGAGGAAGCACAGAACTCAAGAGCATTGTCAGAGCGCACAATCTTGACACAAGTATCAAACTGAGTCAGAATTTCATTGATAAAATTTTTGATTACATGACCCGCTTCAGATTTGTGTTTCATAAGAAAAACCCAACTAACACGACTGTAATCATCAACAGCAACAAGATAATACCGATGACCCTGAAGGTCAGGAGTACGACTCGGGCCCCAAACATCAAAATGAAGTAACTCAAACACAGAGTGGCTACTTCACTGGACGCGAGAAGATGACCGATGGTGTTTGCCTAACTGACAAGACTCACATTGAAAAGACGACTTATGAGACAGCTGCAGCAGTTTCTGAAATGGGAGATGTCCAAAACGTAAATGCCAAGTATAAGCTGAGGATGAGGACGACCCCGACGAGGTAGATCCAGCAAAGGGAAAGGAATGCACTAGCCTGTAGAGACCTCCCTGTTCACGGCCACTGCCAATCACCCTGCCCGTCAGTATATCCTAAAACACAAGAGAGGAAGAGTCAAATATAGCACGACAATTTAATTCTCTGGTAATCTGACTGATAGAAAGTAGGCTATGGGGGAATTCTGGTGCATGAAGAACGTGCTGCAGCGGCAATGATGAAGTAAGTTGGACCTCTCCATGTCCAACAACTGGTGAATATTTTCCATCTGCTAGAATAACCGAACGACCCGGTGGAGTAGGGACGTAAGAGGTGAATTGCGCCTTATCCCCACAGAGATGTGTCGATGCACCAGAATCAATAAGCCAATCTGTAGTGTCAGTAGCAGAGCAGACTGTACAGGCAGAATACATACCAGATGAAGAAGCACTCGCAGCGGTAGGAACAGTAGAAGTGGTCGGACCAGGGGCTTGATGGGCGCTGTCGCCAATCAAGTGCCTCAACTGAGAGAGAATGTCATCTACATGCAGCTCACTGGAGGAGGCAGTGTGCTGAGGCTTAGGCTGCTCAGGAGAATCAGTAGATACAGTCTGATTTGCAAAAACTGGACGGCCATGTTTCTGCCAACACTTATCCACAGTATGACCAATGCGGTGACAAAACTGACATACAGGGCGCGAAGGGGTATTGCTACGGCCACGGCCCCTCGTCCTCTGGCAAAAAAGGGTCCACCTCTGCCACGAGTAGCAAGCATAGCAGAAGTGGTATCAGGAACAGTCGATGCAGAGATCGGAATTCTGCTGAGCCTACTGTAAGCCTCATCAATAGGAGGAATCGAGGAACTAGTAAGCATTTGGTTCTTTGCAGATTCATAAACAGAGTCTAAACCAGAAAGAAAGACCCCTACCATAAGCATATCTCTGTATGCCTTTTGTTGTTCACACTTGCATGCGGGAAAGTAGCTATTCAGTCTCTCAAACATGGACTTGAGACTAGAATAATAAGTGTGAAGAGGTCGGCCATCTTGTCGCATCTGATGAATATCATGATGAAGCTGCATAATGCGCGTTTCATTTCTTGCCTGTGAATACGTGGCAGCAAGGGAATCCCACATATCCTTTGCACTGTCCTTGTGCAAGACTTCATTTGCAATTTCTTGAGAGAGAGTACCAACAATCCATACCATAACCAACGAATTATCTTTAAACCAAGTAGTATATTTTCCTACCTTCTGTACAGGCTCGGGCTCCAATATGAGATGTTCCTTCTCATGAGCGATCAAGGTTCTTTTTACTTGCATGGCCCACATCTCGTAATTACCCCCATCCATTTTGGTGATAATGCTGGAAATGGGAACTCTTCATCTCTCCCGACGATACAAAGGAAGAGGTATTAGCGCCACTGCTAATTTTAGACATCTTTCAACACAAAGGAGGAAACCGAGCCACGGAAAAGGAAGTGCAGGCAAAAAGAATACAATCACATATCGAAAGACAACATGCTGATCATGAAGCAATATGCAGTTAACGCATGTAGCAATCCAGAAGTCTGAGCGGCGGGAAGAGGCAACAGCAGAGCTGAACGAAGAGAGATACCAGAGACGACGCTGAGAAGAAAATCAGCGTGCAGAACCTCGGGCAGAGCAGCGTGCAGCGGAGGAGCAGCGTGCAGAGCAGCGGCGGAGCAGCATGCAGCGGAAAGACGCTGAGAGGAAGCAGCAACGGGCGCAGGCGTTCAGTCTGCTGGGCGGAGCAACGCAGAGTGCACACGCGGCGGCGGCGCAGGCGGACGGGCGAGGCGGAGCGGCGCAGGCGGACAATGGGTAGGGCGACGAGGGGCAGCAGGGCTGGGTCGGGCGGCAATGGACAGGGCGGTCGGGGTCGAGCGGCAATGGACAGGGCTGGGTCAGGCGGCGGCAGCTGACGCCGATCAGGCGGCGGCCGGCGCCGCTCAGTCGGCGACAACTCGCTGAGGAGGAGACGGCTGGTGCTCTGATACCATGATGAATTTAAGAGAGCTAAACTTTGATTAACCTCGAAAGAATCCCTAACTCCTCTTTATATAGACTAGAGGAGAGGAATAAGTTACAAGAAAGTCATTAAAAAGAAACATTATTACACAAGTGCCCTCTCAAGCCTAATACTGAGTATAAACACGTCTTAACACATACATATATATGTAATATGTTTATATATATATTTATATATATGTGTGTATATATATATATGATGTAATACATTAATATGATTACACTTGTATATATCCATAGTATGTAACTATGTTATATAGTATGCATCTATGTCACATGGATGCGAGTGCGGCTAGAGCATATATATATATATATATATATATATATATATATATATATATATATATATATATATATACACATGTTATTTGCTATATATGTAATTTTATTTGTGTATATTTTTATATTTTTTATCAAGCTTACCTTAATCTCATCAAAATTCAAAGCTTTATTAAATAGAGTAAAGCGGGGGGGGGGGGGGGGGGGGAGGGGGAGGGGGAGAGAGAGAGAGGAAGGAAAAAAAGAAGAGGAAAATATAGGAGAAGGAAAAAAAAAACAAGAGAAAAGAATAACAGATGCCATCAGGAGCATCCCATTAGGTTTGATCGAGTCGACTGACATGCCAGGCCGCACCCGCATCGGTGTGGGTGCGCCACCATAGTTTGTGCACCCATATGACTTATTTTATAAGATGTTATATTACATATGCAACACATAATTTATTATATATGTTATGTAACATATATAATACACACACACACACACACATATATATGTGTATAAATATAATACATTTATGTATATATTACATATATGTAATACATGTAATATATTGTGTATATAATGTGTACATATAGTTGTATGTATACAATATTATAGTATATGACATAAATATGTATATGTATATATAACTATTATAGTTTTATATATGTATATTACATAAATATTATATATAATTGTATATAATGTCTATATGACATCAAAATGTAGTATATTACTATACAATATATACGTAAATGAATAATATTTATATAATACATAAAATATATGACATATATGATATATGTATATTTAAAATATCCGTATACATTAACGTATAACATGTAGGTAACTATGTGATTTATACGTAGTATGTGTGACATATATTAAGTATTCATGCAGAACAAACATAAATGCTAAACATGAAAAGATTGGT
>NW_022204507.1:6328538-6371871 GCF_008831285.2 Nymphaea colorata | reverse complement strand
CCTCGGCTGCAAGGAATAGTCACCCATCTGCAAAAGGAGAAACAAATAGCGCGCAGGTGGTAGGAGTGCCTGGAGGACGCTGCGAGCGTCCTGCAATAGAAGCGAGCTGACGAAAACACAATTGAAGATGGTAGACTGCCAACTGAATGACAACGCCATAGCCTGACGGACCCCCTTAGGCGAGCAAAGAAAATTTACTACAGCACGACAAAACAAACGATTAAGGGGAAGGGGGTTACCCGGCCTGATCCCACAAAGACTGGGACCACCAACCCAAGCTCCATGTGGTGATCGAAAAGGCATAGGAGGAGGGAGGGTGGCCATAAGACCAACCCCGGGCAAGAACAAAAAGGCTGGCATGAAAAACAATGAAGCCAAGCAGCTGCGTTTGGACCCTCTCAAAGCCTAAGCTCAGCACGGCCCCACAGGCCGATGAGACGCCACATAGCGCGACGTGAGAGCAAGGCACCGAAAGAGGACTGAACAGCTATGAAAAGGATCCAAAAGAAGAAGTGGATAGCACAAGCTGTAACGAGCATTTCATCAAACTGTTGCCGAGCATGGAGAGGGCACAACAAAGCAAAAAGTAGGAAACACAGTGCTGCAAGCAGAAACGGTTGAGGAATGAGAGGGAGGAGGAGCAAACTGCCCAAGGAAGGAGCTGGTAGTGAAGTAGGCAGAGTGAATTCGGGAGAAGAAGTGGCTGGAGGAGGAGGCGATTAACCTGGCCAGCAGCCACGAGCAACGCTGAATGGCAGGAGAAGAGGGAGTGCAGATGAGAGAGGGAGAGGGACCAATGTTCGTCGTGAGAGGTCGGGGACGGGGTGCCTCATCTCGGTGCTTCTCAACACTATTCGGACGAGCACCATAGGAGAGGAGCCTGGTGGATGTCTCCACGAGTGAGAGGGGAGTCGCAGGCGAGAGAGCAGAACAAGGCCTTGAGAGAGAACCACCCAGAGCGAGAGAGAGAGAGAGAGAGAGAGAGAGAGAGAGAGCAATAAGAAGAAAATGAGAAGGGGGGGGGAGAGAGAGAGAGAGAGAGATGAACACTCTATGCATCAGATTTTGGATTAACAAAAATATAGAAGGAAAAACAAACAAAAAAACAAGTCAAACTTTTAGGCTATATGCGAGTTAAATTACATGTCATTTCTTGTGAAGGTTGTCTTAAAATTTCATCAGAAAATTATTTACAACTTACAAATGTAGTTGTGAAGATTAAAACATCTCAAAATCATCCACCATCAAGTTATAAATTGTATATAAGCATCTTTAAGAAAATAGCACTTGTCAGTCCTTCGTAAAGTTGCTGATCCCTTTGACAATCGTTTGTTTATTAATTGACGCCATTGTCATCACAACTCAGCTGAAGAAAGTATGTGTTCCCAGAAAGAAGATTCATTTAGCTTTGTACACCATCCGTCTTAATTTTCTCAATATGTTCTGTTTCTTTTATTCCCCCTATAATGCAATTGGATAGAGTGCGATCAGAACATCCTTCTCTTTTTTTAGGAAACTTTGCTGGCCGTAACATGATCCTCTAACCTACAACATCTCACATAAAAATGAAAAATTAATGAATAAGTGAAAATGAAGCAATGCTCTTGCCATTTCTGGATACAACATATAAAAGCTACAAAAGCCACAAAGAAAAACATACACACTAGAAACTCCCCTCTTCATATGAACATTTTGTGGATCAAAGAAGAAAGGCCACTCAGAATCTGTTGCAACTTGGTAGAGGTTTCCCTAAATCATCATTTACAATTTACAAGACCAACAAAGTCATAACTGTAAAAGATGTGGAAAGGATAAGATTGAAGTATGAGTACATCCACAATGTATTTTTTTTCATGGACAGTGAAATGAAAGGAAGCTCAGCAAAAGAATGTATGGGAATCATAAACAACAAATTAGAGTTGTGCATTTTCCAATCATTGTTCACCATGTGGCGTCAAATGGTGCATGCATTCTGCTGTATATTTTCCGTCACCAGGAACCGATAACTATTTATACTTTCGAAAACATAACTTCTTTAATTGCTATATCAATAAGTAATAACACTCAAATTAGGCCATCATGCTACTAATTACAGAACCTGGCAGCAAGTACAAATCAATACCGTTGGATATTATTGTCCTAAATAACAATGAGTAATTGATATTAATGTATAATGGTTTATGACTAATTTTCAACTGAGATCATACTATGTTATTTCAAACTGATTACAACTAGGAAAAGAGAATTCAACTTTGACATTTCTTGACAAGAATGGAAAGATTTTTATCGTCACATGCCATCCATTTATTAGTTAAAGCGATTACAGTTAATTAAGAAAATTCAACTTCTTCATTTAAGCTGGGTTTTCTTAGATTAGCAACAACACTGCAATCCTCCCTCCCTCTTTCATTGCAAAGTACCCATACAAAATTGAATAAGAGTTTTCCTTTCAGCTGGTGTTTCTATACAAGAAATAAAGTCATCAGCTCACGCCATGCCTATGATTCCATTTTTAATTTTTCTTTTGTATTTGTCGACTCTATATTGTATTGCAATAAAATATTCAAAAGAAATTAGTGTTGCTAGGCTCAATGCCTCTTGAATCTTCTCAACTCTTTGAAGATAGTCGGTGATAACTCTTCAAATATCATATTAAGAACCAAAGATTCCTGTTATTAGTAATACAAACCATGTTCAGGAATTCATATCCCCAATAGATTCAAACTCCGCTTTTACTTAAGGTGATTCATTCAATTAAAAACAATTTATCTATTTGATAATTGATTAAGCATGCAGACATAAGAAGCCAACATATTCTTCTACCTTCCATTATCTTCAAGTTGATTTATCATTGCACTGTAGTAATCATCATGTTTCTTCCACCAAGACTTTCTGTAAGGGGTCCTTGGAGCTATAGATGGTTCAATTCTTATGTGATGATGTATGCTGCCATTTGATGGTGGAATAATGCACACAAATGGCTGTGTAATGTCGTCTGAGATCTTCATCTCCCACATCTCTCGTCGGACATTGTCTATTTCCTGTTGGCATTTAATTCCTCAAGCTTTCGGAGATCCATGGACTTCATCGTTGTATTAGTCTTTGGTCGGGAGGTTATTAGGGATGTCAATGAATCAGATTCAGATCAAATACCAGATCAAGTTTTTTTAAATAAATCAGATTTGAAAAAAAAGAAATTGATATCCAAATAAAAAATCAGATCAGATTCGGTATTAAAAATTGGAATCCGATTTTCAGATTCAGACTCAGCATCAAATAGATACCCATCAGATACCAGAAAAAAAAGATAATGGATATCTAAACCCAAATTTATAGATCGGATCTAAATAATATTTTTTTATTTTACATTATTGTAAATTTGTAAATCTGAATCCAAATTTGAATCCCCAATTTTAATTAATATCATCCGAATCTGAAACCAATGCGAACTGATCGTGGCACTTGACAAGGTTTAGGCCACCTCCAGATCCACTCCAAGCGAAATTTTGTTCATAAGCCTTCTTAATTTTACAGCTGCATTTTTTTCATCAAGACCCATGACATCTGGTTACATGTATCGTGCATAGTCCTTTAATAAATGACAGTGCCCCCCTGCCCACTTGTACTAGCTCCTTAGCCCACTTTTTGGGTAGTTGGGATCCATGGGAGCCTGTGCACAAGCCTGGGCATATAACCAGCTTTGAACATCCACCCATGTCAACGACACAACTAAACACATGAGAGAAGAGAGAGAGAGAGGAGGCTTCTCAGTGATGGAAACAGGGATGGGGAGCACATGAAGAAGGGGTAGAGAGTTTATTTCCTCTCTTAAGTGTAAAGGTGTGTCGCCGGCCCCTCATAGCTTGTTGTTGCCAACCCCCAATCATCAAGTTGTCATCCTCTTCAAAAGAGATTTACTAGAGAAAGTATGATTTAGCAATTTCTAACCTTCAAGATGCTATGAAGCTCAAACGGAAGAATGTTAGGGCCTTCTGCCTCTGGATCTGTTACAAAAAATGAAAACTATTTGTTAAAGCTGTTTATTAACTTGTTTCTTTACACCTATTGTAAAGGTGTAAAATTGAATCGTGGTGTTCTTTGTCACACATGTGGAATTCTCTAGAAGGTTGAGGCATGATTCTGTTGTAACAAAAAATATTCTTTCACGCCTGTAATGATTATGTACAAAAAAACATATATGTGAAAGGAAGAACAGCACGATGCCAAATATCATGGGAAAAGATGAGCCAGCCAAATGTTGTTGAAACAGAAAACGTGGTGACTTAAACTAGTGACTTTCTTAATCGCATGCACTGTTTCTGGCACCAGCGGTCAAGTAGCATCGCCAGCCTTCCACGATCCTCCAAAGTCATCCCAGAAAGTTCAAGCAAGCATCGATCCATTCCCTGCGATTGAAGGATTCCCGGCATTCCGTAGAGTGGTTCTTTGGTGAACCTGCCCCTTTCACTTCCGTTCATGATCCGACCACCTTTTCCCGTCAAACTCATGAACACACCCCAAAGGAAGGCGAACCTAACAGCCAAGCTGATCACTGAGGTAGCCTCTCACAGCTGAATCCTCAATTCGTGGCCGCCCCTCTCTTTGTTTCAAGTTTCTGGTGCCCCTATCTTCACTCGCCGCCACCAGTGTCGACTACGTTGGGCCCCAAAAGGCTCAAACGCATCATCAGGCCATGGTGACTCCTGCTCGACTGGCGACGTGATCAGAGCCAGCCAAAAATCCATATTCCACCATCTTCCCTGTGGTGTTTTTTCTTCTCCTTGCATGGGAAGTTGGGAAAGAACATGAGTCGGGAAATATCAATGGCCATGAAATTCCCAAGTGATATCTGATCTCTTCTATTTGCATCATTCGGATAATTTCGAAAGTGGGTTAGTATCTCAACGACTTATCGATGATAACTATGCAATCTGCAGCAGAGTTATGACTGTGGCTCTATCAGCCAAAAACAAGTTAGGATTCATAGATGGGACTATCAAAGAGCCTAAAGAGGATGAGCATAATCTATGTTGTGGGTATGATGTAACAATCTGGTTCTAGCATGGATTCGTAATTCAATTAGTAAGGAGATTCATGATAGCATCGCTTATGCTACCTCAGATCAAGTAATATGGGAGGAGTTAAAAGAAAGATTACTCAGAGTCTTGCACCAAGAGTCTTTCAGCTACACAGTTCAATACATTGATTACAGCAACGTCCATGTCTGTTACTACATATTATAAAACATATTATATAAAAATCAAAGTGCTTTGGGAAGAATTAAATTACTACAATCCGTGCCTGTGCTCGTTAGAGGACAGATTTTATTGCTTGATCCCTTATCCATATTAAACAAATTATCTGCTCTAGTTTTGCAGGAGGACAGCAGCATGAAGCAAGATTCACACCGTCAGCCTCTCACACCACCTTGGCAATACCACACAATCATATTCCCAAAGCAGCATCACTTGAACAAAGTTTCAACTTTGAATGCAATAAAGAAGGATGTCAAAGTCGACCAACTATAGCTATTGTCATAGCACAGGTCATGTGAAAGATAAATGTTTCAAGTTTAATGGCTATCCTCGAGGACATCGATTCCATGATCCCAACTTTTGGCCACCACTAGCTGCAGCTACAATTCATAATCAAAGGCCGGTGGACCTCCATGCAACGATGGTACTAGTTTCTTTGCAGCAATGGTCAAACTTCCAAGGAAGTTGTACCTTCAACCACCATGTATGATTATCATAAACTCTTATCACTTGCTAGAACTCCGTCTGCCTCTATCAATTTCACAGGTAATATATCTTCATCTAGTGTCTCCCATCTTCCTTGGATTATCGATTTGGGTCAAGTCGGTGCATTTGTGCCGATAGCTCTCTACTTCAAAAACCAACCAATTGCCAGTACCTATAAACCTACCTAATGGACATACAATAACAGTCCATCAAACCAATGATGTTAAACTACCACCATTCACTCTTGAAAATTCCTTGTATATTCTCTCTTTCAAATTGAACCTACTCTCTGTTAGTCAATTGACCAAGGCACTAAACTTTTCCGTAACTTCTTCCCTACTCATTGTGTCTTGCAGGATTTGAATGTGGGATTTCTATTGCTCTCTTATTTCGGCTCCCTCGACCAATGGTAACTTGACATTCAATGCAATGAAAGGCACAAGGTACCCACTTTTTAACTTTACTTCACTTTCTAGTTTCTCTCCTAAAAACCTTTGCAGTGGCAGTTGGACATAGGGAGTGGCGAGACACAATGAACATAGAAACTAGTGCACTAAAGGAAAACAACACTTGGGCAATGACCACTTTCCAGAAGGAGTTAAGCCCATCGGTTGCAAGTGAGTTTACAAAATCAAGTTCCGATCAGATGGTACTATTGAGTGATACAAGACACGCCTGCACTCTTAAATATTTTTTGGGTTTAGAAATTGCTTGTTCAAGTGCAGGAATTTATGTTTTGCAGCAAACGTATGCTCTCAAGATTATAAGCGAAACAAGTATAACGGGTGCCAAGCCAATGGAATTTCTAGTGGAATGAAAGCACGGTCTCGAAGAAGGTATTCTCCTAAGCAAACAAACCAATCTTCAAATGAGTGTGTTTTGTGATTATGATTGGGTGGCGTGTCAAGAAACGCGAAGGTCCATAACTAGTTAAAATTCTTGTGGAAGCAGAATACAAGGCGTTGGCAAAGGTTAAAATTCTTGTTGTCGGATCTAGGGTGAGACATCTACAACCGACAAATCTATACTACAACAATCAGGCTGCCATGCATATTGCAGCCAATCTAGTTTTTCATGAGCATACCCAACATATGGATTTAGACTGTCATGTTGAATGAGAAAAGATAAATCAAGGTATAGTGTGAACCAGTTACATTAAGAGCAAAGATCAGCTGGCAACTTATTCACTACGGCCTTATGCAAGGAACCATTTAATCATCTTCTATCCAAACTGAACATAAGAAATTTCTACACTTAGTTTGAGGGGGGAGTGTTAAAATTAAGATTCGCTTCTTATCTTTATCTGACATCTTAAGAATAAGATTTTGAGTTGGTTAGTGAAGCTGTTAAGATGAGTCGGCCGAATGTCATGGGATAAGATGAGCCAGCCAAATGTCATGGGATAAGATGAGCCAGCCAAATATTATGGAATATGATGAGCCAGCCAAATGTCCTTGAAACTAAAAACCATGTACTACTTTTTCTTTTGTATATAAGTGTGTAAGATCAATAGAAAATACAACTTGACCTTTGTTGATGGTAGTCTTCCCAAACCCAGCGTTGCAGCTCCTGAGATCATGATGTGGAGGCATTTGCAATCACATGGACTTTCATGGATTCTTAACTCCATCTCAAAAGAATTATCAAGCAATATCATCTACACCACCACAACTATTGAAGTTGGGCACACTAAAGGACCGATTCGCTGAAAGCACAACCCCTCATAAATACCAACTCAAGTCCTCCATTAGTCGTTTGAATCAAGAAAATATATCTGTTGCTCTTTATTTTACAATATTGGGATAAGCTTTCATCCTATGATGTTCTTTCGGAATGCTCTTGCAATGCCCTGAAAGTGGTTGCTAAAAGCAACAAGAAGAAGAGTGATTGAATTTCTTATGAGATTGAATGATTCATTCATTGCTATGAGAAGGCAAATTCTACTTATGAAACCCTTGCCTTCTCTACAAACGACATGCACTGGTCCTTCAAGAGGAGAAGCTCGTCTTCAAACTAGTGCTGTTGATTATGTTGGTCTCTCAGCAAGTGCAAATTTGAATGTGTTTGAAAACCAACAAAACAAGCACCCACAATACTTCTGCAATTAGTGCAAGATTTCAGGACATCAAAGGAACGATGCTTAAATTAAATGGTTACCCTCCAAACTTTATAGGTGGAAAACAGAGGAAGACAAGGGGGCTATTATCATGGCCTCTGTTGGAGGGAAAACTGGTTCCAATGTCTTAATCTCCACCACACATGGAAAATAGTTCAGCAAGGACACTGCTCCAATTCTAACTCAAGATGAATTATTCAATTCAAACAACTCCTCAAAAATCGATCAGTAACCCAAATAAACTTTCGACTATGTCATTCTTCAAACTGGACACCTGGGTAATAGATATTGGTGGTAGTCACCACATGTCATGCTGCCATAAATCATTGCTAGATGACACAAAATTAGCTGTTCCATTTTCAATTAGAGTTCAGACAACAGAACACGTGTCAGTAAAGCTGTTCTATCACCTTCCATTTTTCTTCAAACAGTGTATTATCTTCCAAAGTTTGCTTACAACATATTGTCTGTGAGCAGATTTATTCAGAAAACCAAATGTCATTTGATTTTCCCCACTACTAGGTGCTTGTGCAGGACCTGATCTCCATGACGAGGACTGAGCTGGGTGATTCATCAGGGGAATTCTTCATTTTCAAGTCACCTCTTACAACTGTACACTGCTTGTTCACGAAACCCACTCAATCAGATTTCATGTTTGGCATATGAGACTTGGCCAACCATCCTACTCAAAGAATCAAATGCTCTGAAAGCATGACTCTATCATTAAGTTGTCAAATAATTTCTGTGAAGTATGTAGTGTTGCTAAACAATATAGATTGATGTTCAAATTAAGTGAATCTTGTTTTGCTAAAGCTTTTGATTTGCTACATTGTGATGTTTCCCAAGCATCGCATACTCAAGCACATTACTTTTTGTCTATTATGGATGATTTTTCAAGAGCCATGTGGGTTTACCTATTGAAGTATAAACGTGAAGTAGGTGATTTGCTTAAACATTTCATTAACATGACTGAAACAATTCAAAACAGATGTGCTAAAATTAGGATAGATAGTGGAACCGAGTTCTTCTCAAATGACAATTTTTTTTTCATGATAGAGACATCCTGCATCAACATTCATGCCCCTACATGCCTCAACAAAATGGCATAGTTGGGAGAAAGCATCAGAACATCTTGATTGTGGTGTATGCTCTCAATTTCAGTCAGGTCTACCCTTAAAATGTTGGGACTTACGTGTATTAACAGCCACATATTTAACAAATAGGACCCCATCCAAAAAAAAAGAACTAGACAATGAATCTCCCTTTGAAAAATTATTTAAAAGAAACCCACCTTACAAGCATATATGCGTGTTTGGTAGTTTGTATTTTTCTACCAACCTCAAACCACATGGAAAATTCGGTCACATGTAGGGATGTCAATATATCTGATTTGAAATGGATATCTGACCAATCCGATCCAAAAAAATAGGATATGGAAAAAAATTAATATCCAATTAGGAAATCAGATTGGATTCGGATTTAATAAATGACATCCAATCATATACGATTTCAGATTCAGATACACATTAATATCCGATCAAATTCGGATACAAATTCGGATCAGATTCATTTTAAGACAAATATCCTATATCTACTGCTATTAAATTTTGAAAATTAGCAAAATCTGGTTCAAAATTTGGATTCAGATATAAATATAAAAATCAGATTCAGATCGTAAATTGGATTTTGGGATCAGATATGATTTTCTTTATTCGAATTCGAATCTGAATATTTGAATATCCGAAAAAGCTGACATGATTAAGGATATATTGGATCCGAATTCGATCCCAGTCACAAGGTTCAGCAAGGTGTGTTCATTGGGTATCCTATTGAACAAAAAGGCTACAATCTGCTTGATTTGGAAACCAAAAAAAAATCGTTTGCAGGGATATGGTCTTCAATGATGACAATCATACACTTGAGAGCAGAAATTCAATTAGCGAGGCCCTTGTTCTTGTCACTTGACTGAAAGCCAAGATGATGTCATGACTACTGATTGTAGGGATATGGTCTTCAATCAAACTGAATTTCCCTTCAAATTCTCAAAGTATCGGAGCAAAGTCCCACATTTTCAAGTTATTCCTCTCACATTTGATGACAATCATACACTTGAGATAGAAATTCAAGTGAACAAGGCCCTTGTTCTTGTCGACTGACTGAAAGCCAAGATGATGTCATGACTACTGATTGTACAAACATTGAACAACCACCTGAAATTGTTTTAGAATCAAGTGATGAGGTTGAAACAAATACTTCCCTAGAAAAGGGCTTCCACAAGGTATCATTTGTCATAAGTTGTATTTTTCCCATTTTCAGCTGCTCTTAAAAGCTTCCTGTTGAATATCTTTCTCAAACCAAACCTTCATGCTTTAGTCAGCAGAGCAACATACAAATTGGAAAAGAGACATGCAAGAAGAAATTATAGCAGTGGAATCAAACAATACTTGGACCCTAGTCTCCCCTTCAAATAATGCAAACCCATCAGCTGCAAGTGAGTTTATCGGATCAAGTATAAGGGAATGGTGAAATAGAAAGGTTCAAAGCCATATTAGTGGCCAAAGGGTATGAACAAGTGGAAGGCTTGGATTTGCATGAGACCTATGCTGCTGCCACCAAACTTTTATTATTTGTTGTTTGATTGCAATAGCTGCAAAACGAAATTGGGTGCCACAACAAATGGATGTGTATAACTTCTTTCTAAACGGATATTGAATGAAGAAATCTACATGGCATTGCCTCCTAGTTATTGTGAAAAAGGAGAAGCAAAATTGTGCAAGCTAATCAAGTTTATCTCTGGGCTGAAACATGCTCCTCAAAACAGGTTCTTGAAGTTCTGTCAGAAGTGGTGAGCTACGGTTTTATGCAATCCAAGTGTGATTACACACTGTGTGCATATCAAAGAGAAAGGGTGTTCATGGTAATTTGGTGTACATCAATGCTCTCATTGTTGCAGGAAATGATATGGAACACCTAGAAAACTTCAAATGTATCTTGGCAAAAGATTTTGCATGAAAGATGGGCAACTTAAAATATTTCCTTCGCCTAGAGCTTAGCAAAGGGAAAAATGAATATTTTCGTCACGGCGCATGTATTTTTGTGGCATTATTGATGAATTAAGCCTTCTCAATGCCAAGCCATCTGAGGATCGCATGGTACCTTGTCAAACCCTTGCTGCCAATGATGGATAAGATTTAAAAAATCTTCACTGTTTCAAAGACTTGGGGGCATCTTATATATCTGACTATAACCAGGCCAGAAATAGTTTTTGCTATTTACTTTCCTAGCCACCATATGCAGAAACGACTACTCACTACAATTCTGCTATAAAAGTATTATGCTATCTCAAACTTCACGCAGTCATGGAATTTTCTTCAGTACATGACAATTTCAAGCTTACCGTGTATTTTGATGCCAACTACGGAGCTTGCAAAGACTCCAAAAAATCAATCTCTGGTTACTATGTTTAATTAGGAGAATGTCTAATCTTCTGAAAAACATAAAAACTGAGCATAGTATCTCACTTCTCAGCCGGAATAAAAATATTGCGTAACTACTGCTGAGAACTTATATGGATAAGATGTCTTCTAAAAGACCTCCAAGTGCCTCCTCCTTCACCAGCGAGCTTCTTTGTGATGAGATCAGCATTACAAGTGGCAGTGAGCTCAATTTTACATGAAAGCACCAAGCATGGGGAGATCGACTGCTTCTAGTGCGTGAGCAAGCAAAAAACGGAACAATTGTCACAAGCTATGTTCCATCGTACTTACATTGGCTGATCTATTAACCAAGTCCCTTGTCAAAGATCAAGTCAAATTTTAAAAGTTCAAACTGGGTTTTGGAGACCTCATTCACCAGTTTGAAGGAGGGGTGTTATGAAAAATGAAAACTAATTGTTAAAGCCGTGTTATTAACTCTGTTTTCTTTACGCCCATTGTAAAACTGTAAAATTGAATCATGGTGTTCCTTGTCACACATGTGGAAGTTTCTAGAAGGTTGAAGTGTGATTGTGTTGTAACATATATCCAGAATGTGGTGTTCGTATAGAACATGTATCCAAGAATGCAACGTTTTGCAATTAATTGACTTCAAAAAATCAATAAAATTAAAGGATGAAATATGAGATGTTTTAAATGAGAATAGTGCACTAGAAAATGATTGAGTTACCTATAAAATGTGGATCTGAGTGGTTCAAATGATGAAGCAGTACTAAAAGGTAATACTAAGTGGGTAGGAATGGAGGAAATCAATTAAGTTTACAAAGTGGGTCTCAAAATTTTGAACTCTCTATGTGTTGTTACTTATTTTGTGGTTTATCATAGACATGTCATTTACTCGGACCATCTAATGTATGGAGTAGTTTGCAGTGCAATAATGGTGAATTAATTTAAGTTCTTCTTCCTGACATTATATTAAAATATATTAAAACAATGCATATATAACAAGTCCCAATTAGTGCCTCCCTTTGGGATCTGGTTGCAGTAACAGCTTGCTCAGAGTAACACCCCAAAGTGCCTCCATTTCATGTGAATTTTATTCTTAATGCAGCAAATAATTGCAAATATTCCTATTGTTTATCCTTGTGAAAAGCACAAATCTGTTACGTAAGAACCTGTAAATCACTTAGCAGTTTTAACTTAATATGTTCCATAATATTAAAAAGCATATTTAAGTCTAGAACTCCCGAAGATATATAATTAATTTGGTTTAAAGGACCAATAAAAGCTATATACTAATTTCTGAATAAATATAGAAGCATCTATTCTTGTTGTCAGAACGAAACAATTTGGCATGTTTAGCTTAGTTAATTGGCATCAGGATTGGAAATTAACACATAGGAGGATATTAATTTCCACAGTAAATTATTCAAAATTAATTAATATTGAAGCTATTAAGTTTTTTACAAAAATATTTTGAAAAGTCATTAATAAAAGTGATGTGTGTCGGTTGCTAACAAGACTGAACAAAATCCCCAAAATGGTGCCAATTAATCTGTTGATTCTAGCTCATTGTGCATATCTTTAAGACAACAGCAACATTTGCAGGATTGTGGATGCTCATGTATAGTGGACATCCCAAACAGTGCACCAATGAACGAACAGCCAATAATTGAATTTTATTTATTTATTTTTTGTTAGGGGGTGGGGGGGGCTGCGAGAGAGAGGGGGAGAGATATCGTTGTTTTTTTACAAAAACACAAATGAAATATTAGTGAGTTAAAGCTTAGAAAATTGGTTTCTCTTAATATCTGTTATCATATTTTTTCAAAAAATTGGGGAGGATCGTATGAAATTTTCTGCTCGATCGACCATCACGCATGTTGAAACAAATAGAGACATGAAGCATAGCTGGTTTTCTGGGTTTTCAAACTTGGTATATATTTTTCAAACATGGTATATATTTTTCTGTTTGGCTCACAACCTGTTGTTAGGCATATTCTGATCTTGATTAATTTATATTTTCTATGTAACTTTTATCTACAATAGAAAAAAAAAACAAAAAATTCACTTTCAAATTAGTTGATATCAACTGACATATAATTAACGAGTTAGACGCCCTGTATTTGCCAACTATTTCCCAAATTCCAATGATTTTCCAGTTTTCTCCTTTTTGTTCGTTTATAGTTCGATTTGGCTTCGGCAGACCAGGGCTATCTCTCTCTCTCTCCTCTCTCTCCCTGAGAACATTGCAATTTAAAAATGTGTTGGGTGGCTTCAATGTGAATGGTTTGCATATGCCAAAAGAAAATCAATGTATATTGTAGAGTTTATTCCGCTATCAAACCTAAGGGCCGGCCAGGTAAAAAAAGAAAAAAACGGGCAGGTCGGGCAGGCTGGGTATTATGGTCCGATTTAATTCAATATATACTCATCAAACCTTATTTCTCTCTCTACTCACATATAGGCAGTATGGATTCATATATTTTCAATTACAATGAATTAGGCGAAGATAATTTTCTTATCAGTTGTTTTCTTTAATAGGTTATAGTACTCTTCTAAACAAAGTGATTACCAAACAAGCAAGAACGAACATTTTAGAACCAAAATACAATATGACATTAACAACCTTTAACAATTGAAAGACCGTGATTCTGTGGTTGTTTATACAACTGGACTGAAAGAAAGGAGAGAATTAGCTAAAAAAAATGGCAACAACGATACTAAAAAAAATAAAGCATTAATTAGAAGGAAGCAATATACATTTCTATTTCATTTGGAAGACTGTGACTGCACTGGCTTATTTTTCTTTCATGAATGACATAACCATGCCCAATACAATTATTGGTTGACATTTTGAGTAATTTGGTTCAATAACCTTAGCGTTTTGTGCTTCATTCTTGCCCTTCTTTGATATTTAATTAATTGAAAGAAAAAGAATGGCTACCCTAACGATGAATGTCGTCATTTTGTGGTCAAGAATCGATGAAAAACTACTCATTTTAAAGGGAAGAAAAGAACCGTTCGACAGCCTTGAACAGGGATGGGGGAAAGGGTGTGAGGTTTCAACCTATTATTGAATTACCAAAAGAGAAGAAAAGAAAAAGGAAAGCTTGTGTGAGAAGTTAAATGATGAAAATTTTACTTTGCTGGCCCCTCTTTGATGATGACTAAGCTTCTCCATAGATTTACCTCTGCCTCCATGGATGCGTCCAGGAAGATGCTGTCTTATTATCTTTTATGAAAAGCCGCTAATTGCTCGCGAGCAGTCGAATTGGCACGCCCAAAGAATTCTTCTGCTAGGGAACAACAGAAAATGAAACTCAAGAGATGTACACATACATATGAACTGAGAAGATGTTTCTCTTTTTCCTCATCACTGTTTAGGAAAGCCATCGCTGCATCTACCATTGTGAATGCCTTTTGTTAGGATTTGCAAAACTGTTGGGTTGTAAGAACTTTTTTCATTAATTTCCAAAAGTTCCTTCACTGAAGGGCAGTAATGCTTTGAATTTTGAACCAAACAAAACACTATGTAATTATTCCATAAATATAAATATGCACGAAACAGTCCTACACCTGCCTCTGCCTCTGCCCCAGCCTTCAGACCATAAGACGAAGAAACAACTAAAAGAAGCTGGCCGCCTCAGTAACGAGGCCTTAGAGGTGCAGGCAGCCACGGCTTCTTCCTTCCTTTGCCTCCAAGGTTCAGGACGAAGGGATTGACACATACTCATGACCTCCTACCTTTCACTTGGGCCATAATATATATATAGGTATGAGAAACAGCGTTGCGGACATATGACGTAATTTGCATGAAGCATACCTTCAAAGATGTGAGCTATATCACACTTGCCGCCCTTGTTTCTTTCCTTCTAATGATGTAATAACAAAAACATGAATAACAAGATCTAATGAAAAATGAGAACCGAAAAAGAGAAACAACTAAAGCTGACAAAGTAGGAGAAGAATGAACGCGAAGAGTGACCAAGCAATAAGAACGAAGAAGGATTTCGCATGTTCGTGTGAAGATGACATAGATATAGAATCTGATGTGATGATGTATGCTGCCAATTGACGGTGGAAATAACACGTCACAAATGGCTCTGTAACATCATCAGAGATCTTCATCTCCCATATTTCTCGTCGCCATTTTCTATTTCCTTGTCGGCATTTAATTCCTCAAGCTTCCGGAGACCCGTGGGGTTCATCGTCCTATTTGCCTTTCGTGGGGAGGCTGGTTATTCGGATGTCAGTGGATCTGATTCAGATCAAATATCTGATCAAGTTTCTTTAAATAAACAGATATGAAAAGAAAGAAGTTTGATATCCAAATAAAAAGTCAGATAGAATTCGATATTAAAAGTTGGCATCCGATTAAATTTGGATTCAGACTAAGCATCAAGAGATACCCAATCGGAAACAAAAAAAGATAATGGATATATAAACCCAAATTTATAGATCCGAATCTAAATAAAGTATTTTATTCTACATTATTGTAAATTTATAAATCTGAACCCAAATTTGAATCCCCAATTTTAAATAATATCAACCGATTCTGAAACCAATTCAAACTAGGTTGAGCACATGACGAGGTTTAGGTTACATGCACGGTCGATAGCCTTTAAGTGATATTTTCTTCATAAGTCTTCTTGCTTTTATAGCTGCATTTTTTAATCACTACCCACGAGATCAGGTTACATGCACAGTCGATAGCCTTTAAGAAAATGATCAGTGCCCCTCCTGTCCCACTGGCTCCCTAGCCCACTTTTGGGGTACTTGGCATCCGCAAGAGCCTGCGCACCAGCGTAGGCATAATACCAGCTTTGAACATCCACCCATGTCATCGATACTAGACTAAACACATGAGAGGGAGAGAAAGAGAGCTTCTGTGATGGAAACAGGGATGGGGAGCATATCAAGAAGGGGTAGAGAGTTTATTTCCTCTCTTAGGTGTAAAGTGTGTCGCAGGCCTCCTCATGAGCTTGTTGTTGGCAACTCCACCATCATCAACGTCATCGTCGTCTTCTCAAGAGCTTTACTGGAGAAAGTATGATTTAGCAATTTTCATTTTTTTAGAATTACTTCAAGATCTACATTTTTTCATATCTTGTCAATCTCTCATTTATTCATTTGTAAAACCTTTTATTAAATTTGATAGCCACCTATTGGCTTAATTACCAACCTTGCTTGACTTAGGTCGTGCATTCTTTTTCCCTCGCTTATATCTAGCCAAATAATTTTCTATCCTCAATACCCATAGGGTGTCTTTCTTCTCATTTTACTACTTCCATAATTTCATTGGGTCATCAATTATTCGTTTGCAAGCCCATTTTTTTTTAGAATTGCTTCCAAATTTACATTTATTAAATCTTGTCAATTACCTATTTATTAATTTGTCTGACCTCCTATTCTTGAACATGATAGTCATATAGTGGCTCAATTACCAAACTTTGCTTGACTAAGGTCATGCATTCTTTTTCCATCATTTACATTTAGCCAAATAATTTCCTAATGTCAACACCCATAGTATATTTGTCTCCCTATTTTATTACTTTTCATGGGTAATCATTTATTCCAAATTTAATACCAATCATTGTTTTACTCAACTATACTCTATTTTCAATCATCTAACATGTGATTTTAACTTATTGGATTTATATGAATCAAGCATTATGCATTTATTATACTCTACTTGAGGTCCAATCCTTTCAAAGCTAGGATTATTCACAAGTGATAAATTGCTCATAATGTTCTCTATTTTCCTATATTGATATTGCGATATGAAAATCACTATTTATTGATGATGTTTCTACAATAAATTTCTTTCATACAAGTTTTGTCCCAATTGCTTGTCAAAAATTCTTTGATATTCAAGCCCATATAAATGATATTACCTTTCACCTTCACATATCAATTTTTTTTATATAATTTGGTCCATGCATTCATTTTATTGAGGCAACTTCCTTTGCCTCAATCTCAATCTGTGATTGACAGGTGCTTGACTTAGGTCATGCATTCCATTTTTCCCTCATTTATGTTTAGCCAAGTAATTTTCTAGCTTCAATACCTATAGAGTGTTTTTCTCCATATTTTACTACTTCCATGATTTTATTGGGTCATCATTTATTCTAAGTTGATTACCAACCTTTGCTTTGCTCTTATATATTCTATTTTCAATCGTCAAACATCTAATTTTGACTTATTCACCCTATTAAGTCTATATTTTCCTAAATCAAACCTCATATATTTATACTCTCCTTAAAATTTAATCATTTGAAAACTAAGGCTCTCCATTTTCCTACACTATCAATTTGATATCTCGCTATGAGAATCACCATCTAACAATCATATTCTTATAACAAATTTCTTTCCTAAAGCTTTGTCTTAATTTCTTGTCATTAAAGACAAAACATAAATTCTTTCATACCTAAGCTCATATGTATGTTAATACCTTGTACACTCATTTTTCTGTTAGCAGAAAATATTTCAATTTCCTTCCTATAATTTGGTCCACACCTTCTTTCCATTGGGGCATTTTATATTATTTTCGCTTCAATCCAGGTATCAACTTTCTATCTTATACCCAGTACATTCATTCATTCTATTTTGAATCAGATTATATCCATTACCACTCATGACAATTGCTAATACTGGTACATTTTTTTATTATGAATATTTCAAGGCATTTCTAAATTGCTTTTATGACATATATTATTATTTCACAAATCACATCTTGTCTAAAAAAATAAAGGGGGATTGTATCCCAATCAAATCAACTTAGTTGCTAAGCTAGATTTGATTAAGTGCAACCCGGCCGCTAGGTTCAAAGCATTCTAAAGCTATCTCAATGTGGTCACCAGGAAGGAAACCTTATGAAACAAGCGCAACTTGGTCATTTGGCTAAGGGCTTTTCAAAGCAAGCACAACCCAAGCACTAGTTTGGGGAATTTTATTAAACAAGCTCAAAATCCTGCCTTTGGTGAAAACAAAAACTTCACCATAGGACACTCGAGGTGATAGAAGTCTTCTTATCACAACCAATGTTGGAGCAACCATAGTTTCATTCTTTGTTTCAAAAAAGGTGTTCGAGGTGATGAGGGTTCTTTCCTGGCATTTTCACTTTTTATCGAGCAACCCATTCAGGAAAGGGGTAAAACCTGAAATTATGGACAAAAGAGCAACTCACGTAGTTAAAGGGGCTAAACCTACAATCCAAGCCAAAACAACTCACACGGGTAAAAGGGTTAAACCTGCAATGCAAGCCAAAGCAACCCACACAGGTAAGGGAATAAACTTAAGATGCAAGTTAAGGCAACCCATTCAAGGGGGTTAAGCCTGAATTCGTTATCGGCAAACCCGCACAGACAAGGGGTTAAACCTGCAACGTAAGCCCAAACAACCCATTCAGGTAAAGGGTTAAAACCTGAAATGGAGTTCCAACATTTTTAATCTTTTAGCTAAAATTTCATCACTCAAAATTTGGGGTGCTTATCTTTGCCACTAAGCACGGCAAATGCCGGCTTAGTAGCAAAAGAGGCATCTGTTATCACCCCAAATTCTTCAAAAGAAGACTAGTAATTTATTATTTGGATTTCAATTTCAGACCCAAAACAAAGTTAATTTTTAAACCCAAGTCTACATCCAAATCAAGCATTTCAAACTTGAAATCCAAAATCAAGTTCAAAACGACAAAGTTTGGTGCTATGAGCACTGCACGCGCGTGCACAAACCTTTTCTTTGTTTTATAAGTTGAAATGTATTTTTGAAGCTTAACCCACTTACGAGAACACGTTGGTGGTCAATTGAATCGAATCTAGATTCAAAATGAACCCAGAGTAGCTCAAAATGGAGTCAATCACCCATTTTTAACAAAACCTTTTTTACACTTTTTAAATAAAAATATATGCTTATATTTTATGCTTCTTACATAAACAACATTTACCTATTTATGCATTTTTTTCGATTTGATTTGATCTGATTTTGTTTTATTTTGTTTTTCTTTAAAGGGAGAAGTATGCGCCGACGTGCATGAACGTGCTGCACGGCCGCGCAAATGTGCGCTATGCGTGAGCGAGCCATCATGTGTGAGTGCTCGCACAAACAAGCACCATGTGCGATGCGATTGGCAGCATGACGCACGCGACAGTGCATCTTACGCTGTCGTGCAATGTGCACTACTACGCACAATGCACTGCACACCAGGCCCTCGCCTGGTGCGATGAGCCCTCCATTTTTATGAAAAAAACCACCCCTTGGGTGCCAGCTTTGGCATTTTTTGGGTGGGCAATAGCCCTGCCCACACCCCAAATGGGTGTTTGCAGGGTTAATGGGCAATCCCATTTAGTCAAAGCCCATTTTTAGAAATCATTAAAAAATACTTGAAATTCACATGAAATTCTTGTTAAATTCAACAAAATTCAAATTCTGAATTTTAGCTCCAAAATATTCTATAAATACCCCCACAAGCCTCCCTTTTAGGGGGAGCCAACCATGGAGGAACCTCTTGTGCTTCCTCACTTGAAAGTCTAATTTTGTTTTTAGCCCTCTTTTTCCACTTCACTCTTCTTCTCCAACCTTGGGAGCAAACTTCTCCAAATTCAAATTCTTCAAAGGAGCACAAAGAGATCTCTTGGGGGTTTATCGTCTTGGACCTTCATCTTCGGCGACTCCAAGATCATTCAAATGGGAGGACTCATTTCTAATAGCATTCATATTAGAGGTTTGTAATAATTCTCTATTTTCATTTCCTTATTTTCTCCTACCACCTCCCCATGGCCATGCAAGAAAGCTCAAATGATTTTCTCTCCGGAGTCAATAGCTACTCTTGAGTGTATCAGGAGTATGAGAAAGGTGAAATAAATTCCATTTCTTCATTTCTTTCCAAAAACAGGCTTGTTGTGTGCCAGAAATGTTCATGCATGATGTCCTAATTTTTTTCTTAGTTAATGAACAAATGAATCGAGGGAATGAGTTGTTGGGTTGGGATTTTATTCATTTTTATGTTGATTTTGAGGTTGGTGTTTGTCCAACCTGGGAAAGTCATTCACGAATATGCACATGTTAATATGCATTTTCATGTCAATATCACGTTTAGTTTCTATCTTAATCATCCGATTATAACCCCAATGAGTGCTTCGTCATTTTTCATTTTGTGAGTACTTAATTTTCTTCCACACCCAATGGTGGGAGAAATCAATTTTCTTGTAATAGTTGTCCGATTCACAAGCTTTCATATACATATCTATACATCTATATATAAATATATATGTATATATATAAATATGCATACGAATATGTATCTCTTTTCTTTTAAATCTGTGATTTTGTGACTTTCGAGATCTATTTCTCTCTCTCATTCTCTACATTTTTTTGGTGATCATGTCTTTTCCATTCTTTTGAACATTTTTCTTTTCGAGATCTTTTTATTGACCGACTTCACCATGACCAAAACTCCAGTAATGACCCAATATTGGAATCATGCTTGATGGCCTATAATCCCATTCCGTTTTTAAAAACTTTTCTCTTTTTATCCAAAAAATATTTATTACAAAAATCTTAGATGTATGTCATGGTAGGAATGCTATTAGATGAATGTTATGGTAGGAATATTTTACTCATTTCTAACCAATAGGATCAATGCATTTATGCATTCAATCTCACTTATATCACTTACGATAACAAGCAGTACTCCAAAGAACTTAAGCAAGATAAGATGGAGCTATAAATAGGTAGTAACCGAATTAAGGAAAATCTCAAACCTACTTAAAGTAACACTAAAGTGACTTCAAAATGATTTCCTAAGCTTTTCAAATAATATTTATAACGATTTTCCAATTCTAGTTTTCGCCAAAATATTTTACATTCTCAAGTAATTCTTCAAGCACTCTTTCAAAAGTTTTTAACATCAAACTTTCAATATTTTTCTCAAATACTACACTGCATTTAGAATGAAAAAGATGTTTAAGGCAAAACGAAATGCATGAAGGATAAGCATAGCCCTTGGATTGATTACCCCTGGTAAAGGTGTCGGCAAATGTTGATCCTTGTACAGACGGGCGAGTCCCTTTTCTTCTCATTTGAAATAAAACCTCATTTTTCTAGAGCACTTCAAAAACAAAAAAAGAATTGGGGATGCGAACAAATACTCATTGATCCACATATGTCATAATCGATTAAGTATAATAGAATGAAAATCCTAACTACTTTCCCAAATGGTGTTTGAGATGCTTTTCCTACTAAACAATGTTTGCAGACAAGCACGTCAATATTTGTAAAGGATTCTAGTAATCTCTCCTGAGCTAGTCTAATTATTCTATTTTGTCCAATATGCCCTGGCGAGCATGCCAGTACATGCATCCACATTAACATGTGTATTAAATCATTCATCATTTACATAACAACAATTTGAATAAGTATGTTAAAACTAATAAACAATTCAATAATACACTAAAACAAATGACTAAGTCTGCAGACAATACCTTGATAAAATTGCTATTAAAAGTTTGTTTATAATCAAATGTCATAAAAAAGTGTGCGCTGATTCCTATTCCTTTTGGAGCTAAAACCAAAATTGTTTGGAGGCAGGTTAGGATGTACGAGACAAAAAGCTTGAGCCCAGTGTAGATTGTGCCTGAGTGTTAGAGAAAGTATGTATTCACATAGTTTATCCCCACACACTACAAAAACCCTATAGCCACTAAATTGGCTTTAGATTTATCATGCTTCCATCAAACTTATATCTCTTTCTAAAACCCAATGCACACGTATGTTTCCTTTGATCAAGTAGGTTTGTCAATTCCCAAACATTATTCTTATCAATGGGTTCAACTTTTGCATCCATTGCTTTTAGCTATTCTGTAGATTCATTCAAATTAACATCCTCATCAAAAGTTAAATACCTGTTAAGTCATCCATGTCTATTGACTGGTATAACTCTTCAGACAAATAAACATAATAGTCAATTAATTTATAAGAGTCATGACTAATAATATCTATGGGAGTTCTATTATTGTTATTTAAATCTTCCAAATTAATTATCTTTGCTTTTAATTAAGTCCATATCTAGATGACAAAATTTATATTTTTTAGATCCTTTTAAATATCTGATGAAGTTGTTTTATCATCAAAGTTATCTCCTGATGGGTCTAGATAGAAATCCATTTATGAAATAACTTAAATAGGACTTTTATCAGTCCATAATCCAAAATCCTGCTGAAATGACAGTTTTACATGGAACTATATTTAAAATATACATAGCTGTCAACATCAAAGCAAGTGTTATTTCCCACAAATATTCAATATTCATTCCATCTTTGCTGCTAATTATATGTTGAGTAGCTCCATAGTTAATCCACCATCCAGTAATATCATGATCAAATTAAACACTTGATTGCCACACAGATTACATCACACTTGTCATTCATTTTGTCGTTGTTGCATCTTTGACAATATTTCTTGAAGTTGCTAAGCTTTCCATCTTTGAAATATTGGACATGAGAGGTGATTTTTTGTGGCTTTCAGAATATTGGACTTTTTTTTGCTTAATTTGTCAAGTTACTGATTGAACCATCTTTAAATTGGTGGAATTTGTTTTGCCCATGATTAACACCTGTATTATCTATCTCTGGCAATGAAATATTTTATTTTTATTTTTTTTTTCATGTGTTCTTGTACGATAGCTAATTGAATGGCGAATTCTGTCAAAGTTAATGCCTTGGAACCAAGTCAGAGGACCATAACTATAATTTTCTAAGATACAGGCAAACTATTTAATATAGTAGAAATTTTCATAAGTTTGAGAAGAAAATACCTTCTAGCTAAACCGAATTTAGTCATTACTAACAATTTATTAATGTGATCAACAACATTATCATTTTCTTTTATTTTCCATGAATTATATAGTTATACTAAGAATTGAAAGGTGAACGACTGATGTTCTATCATATTACTTACAAATGACTTCACACATGCTTTTTCCGGTGAAGTGTTATCACAAACTCTTATTAAGACATTATCCATATATGCAATGTCATTGCTTTAGCCAAATGGTTATCCTTTTTAAATTTCTTGTAACAATCATTTTCTTTGTCAGAAGATGTGTCACCAAGGTTAATCATGTCTTTTTTCTAAAACATATTCCATTCCCTTGAATATTAAAGCCTACATAGTTCTATGATTTCCATACAAGAAACTTTGTTCCTTTCAATAGCGCCACCCCTAGTGGCATTTTTTAATCTTAAGCATGGCAAAATTAACAAAATAAAATATCAAATATCCTGTGTATTAAAAGAGTTTTGATCTATATAATTTTAATTCCAAAGTCACATTTTCACATGAGTATGTCTCAACAAAAGTATTCTATTGTAATAAGTGAAAATAAACATTGGACTTCATTTGAAATTTTGAGAACCGATGCAATTGCTTTTCAATATCAATACCATATTTTTCTTCACATTGCAAAGTTAGAGAGACAAAAGAATAAAATAATGGATTTCTTTTGAAATTTTCCATTTCCAATTGTACCACCATTCAAAAAAGGAGCATCTAAGTCCTTCGGTTTCCCTTTAAATAAAAACGTAAGAACCACTTTTTCTTTTTAAAAATAAAATAAGATGCTCCCTTCTGTTAACAGAAATACCAAGAAGACTCTCAAAGTGAATTACTTGCAAGATGAAAAGTCATGTCTCTTGGGAGATGAAAAGTCATGTCTCTTGAGGGATGAAAAGTCATGTCTATTGAGAAATGAAAAGTCATGTCACTTAAGAAATGAAAATTCATGTCTCTTGAGAGATGAAAAGTCATGTCTGTTGAAAGATGAAAAGTCATGTCTCTTGGGAATTGCAGACCCCTTATGTATCTCTTATATGTAAAGGAACCTCTCTACCAAAGGCATGCAAGCAAGAAATGCTAGAGCAGTGGACATAGGCCTATTGACTGAACCACTTTAAAAATTCATGTCCCTTTAATTACTTCTTCATTTTTTATTTCTAACATGGTATGAGAGCCGCTGGTCCTTGTTAGTGCTGCTACTAGATCCTGAGGATTACATCTTGTGTTGGGGCCTTTCACTCTCATGGCAAATCAAGAAGTATCATCAAATATAGGAGTCAACTCTGATATATGTATGAATTTTCTTGCTTCTCCTCTTCAGTATCCAAGCAATTTACAACATTTCCTCACCATCAAGTTAAATGTTGAAACTTATCTTATTTAGGAATCTTAATTCACCTCAATCTCTATCTCATTCGATCTTATGGGATATATTGATGAAAGCAAACCTGCTCCGCCAATGTTTAAATGTGGAACAACTGAAATTAGTTTATAATATATTGAATGGCTGAGAAAGGATGAGTTACTTTTGAGTTAGATTAAGTCCTCTCTATCTAAAGTAACACATGCCCAAATTATTTGTTTAAAAACCTCTCTAGAGGTTTGGACTGCTCTTAAGCAATCCTATATTGCTCAATCCAGGGCTCGAATAATGCAGTTAAAATCACAGTTTCAAGATTTAAAAACTGGTCTAGTTCTATGGATGTTTGTATAAACAAAGCAAAAGCTATTGCTCATCGACTAGCCATTGCATCCAAACCTACTAATAAAGATGATCTTGTTCTTCAAATTCTTAAAGGATTACCAAGTGAATATCTTCCTTTTAAAGTCTGTATAGAAACTCAAAAGGATCCTGTCTCTTTGAATGAACTTCATGAGTTTCTTCTCATACAAGAAGCCAACTTAAAATAAGATGATTCTCAAACTTTTGAATCTATTATGCCTGCTGCAAATATTGTCTCGAAACAAGTTTACAATAAGCAAACAAACTATAGAGGTCGTGGTAGAAACAACTACCAATCTAGAGGAGAGTCTGAAAAGTGAGCACTAGGAAGGTGATCGTCTTGTGTGCCAAATAGGTGGAAACGTTGGTCATATTGCAAAGTTTTGTTGGTCATATACTAACTTGCTTAAAGGAAAAGAGACAATGTCTCCTCAAGCATATCATGCAGTTTCATCTAGTACTTTGAATCAAGACATTGGAGATGACAATTGGTATCCTAACTCCGGTGCAACTCATCACATCACCAATAATATCAACAACTTGTTTGAAAGGATACCAAATGCTTTACAAAATTTATGAATTCCATTTCATTAACCATTCCATTATAATGCTCTTGTGGTAAATAGAGGAAGCAGATCTTGTGACCTGGCAATTGACGTTGTTAACAAACTGTTTGAGCATCCCCACTGGCAGCTGTAGGCAAAGTTTAAAGCGAAAATGGCTTGACATACATAGCAAGTTGGATTCAACCCATAAAAATAAAAGCACAACAACAGAAAAGGAATGTTAATTCGCCAGAGTAGTGGCCGAGTTTAGACTACATCATGGTGGTGGCAATTTTGCGTTAGCCTTTGTTAAGGAGTCTTGACAGTAAATTTTTTATTTTTCCAGCCACACCACAAAAAAACATATCTTTATCGACGCTAAAAAGAAACGTCAATAAAAGCATAGAAAACTGAATGATTTGACCGAGGTTTGCTTCTTATAATAATTGCATAATATAAAGTTATGTCGTGTACGTAAAGGAAAGAAACAATGGGGCCAAGGCTTAGATCTTTGAAGCTATGCTTTATGCTACCCTCGTATATTCATGAAGAGAGAATTTCTACTGGCATATATGTTCTTCCCTCCTCATGATGCAATTCAGGATTGTACGTGTCAACCCTTTTCTGGACTTTGTAGACAAAGGAGGAGGGAAGCCGTGGCTCCTCGGGTGCCTGCACCTCTAAGGCCTCCTTCCTAAGGTATTCTTATAGCAGTTTCGGCATCTTATGGCACTATTAAGACAATAGAGGCACCATCAAAGGACTCAAGAAGGAAACTCCAGCCAGCCATGACAATGGAAACAAAAATGATTGTAATGGTTACAAAATGAAGGAGGAAATCAGAGGACTCGCAAAGGAAACTCCAGCTAGCCACAACGATGGAAACAGTAACAATTGTAATCAACCAAGAAGGAAACATCATCTGGCCAACCGTATGAAGACAATAGTATAAAGACAATGGCTGGCTAGGCAGTCACTAACAAAATTACAAGAGAGGGAGATGCAGTTGTCAAACAGAGAGGTGCAACAACTAAACAGGGAAATAACAACTGTAAATTAGATATTGTTTCCTCCGTAAAGATCGATATAAATCCTGTAAATCAGGAAATGATGATGCCTGTAATTCTATTATAAAAGAAGAAAGATCCAGACCTATCGTCACTGAGAACAATAGCTGCCTTTGTGGACGTAGGTGTGAGTTTACACCAAACCATGTTAAAATTAGGCATTCCTTCCTTGAATTTCTGCTTTTCTTCATGGTATTAGAGCAGAACAAGCATATGGCGCAAAGCAATTCTTCTTCAAGCATAGTGTCTGCCCCAAGCAAATATCCTTACCCATACAATCTGAACATTGCCAATTTCATGTCAATCAAGCTCAACCAAAACAATTTTCTACTATGGCGAACACAGATGACGGGGCTCATCGAAAGCCCGGATATGACTGGTTTTCTAGATGGAGAATATCAGCCGCCTGCAAAGTTCCTCACCACCTCTGATGGAAGTACAGTCACCTATAGGAAAAATATATATATCCCAACACGTTGTCTTTGATGAAAGTATCTTTCTCTATAAACAGCCTGGAGCACGTTTTTCTTCTACATCATCTTCCAAAAACGGAGCAACATACAGTGATTGGATGGCGTTAGATAATTGTCAGATCTTTCCCAAGATGATAAAAAAGATTATTCATGCCAAGTGATCAATCATCATCATCTCTTGCACAATGGATCATTAGACAATCATTCAGTTCAAGAGGCACATGGAGGATACAACAACATTTCAGCACATGAAACACTTGGTAGTGACAATGATATACATGGTCAAGACGAAAGTGATCTGCCCTCACCAGCCAATAGTGATCTGTGCTCACCAGCCAATGAGGCACAAAGTCAACAGCTTGAAGGGAGATAGTTGATCCAAGAAAGTTCCAATATTCACTCCATGTTAACTCGGGCTAAGGCTGGTACCATAAAACGAAATCCTAAGTATTTTTTGGCATTAACGGTACCACTTGTACCAAAAACTGTTAAGCAGGCTCTTAAGGATCCTGGTTAGGTAGCTGCCATGAAGGAAGAGCTACATGCTTTGGAACAATGCCACACTTGGACGCTGGTACCATGCAAACCAGGTATGAATATTGTCTCAACTCGTTGGGTTTTTAAAAGCAAACTCAAGAGCAATGGAATGGTCAAGCACCTCAAAGCTAGACTTGTTGCTTGTGGGTTCGACCAAGTGCCTGGTGTTGATTTCTTAGAAACATTCTCACCTGTTATAAAACCAGCAACTATTAGAATTGTGCTAACTCTTGCTCCCTCTCATAATTGGGATATTCGACAAATGGATGTAAAAAAATGCCTTCTTATATGGTGATTTGGACCAAACTATGTTTATTGAACAACCATGGGGTTTTATTGACAACCAAAAACGAAGTTATGTATGCCAGCGACATAAAGCTCTGTATGGTTTACGTCAAGCTCCAAGAGCATAGTATGATTGGTTTGGCACCTACCTTCTATCAAAAGCCATTTTCTCCAGCATCTTTGATTCCTCGTTATTCATCTACAAAGATGGACGTGGTATCATCCTTCTGCTACTATATGTCGATGATATAATCCTAACAGGCAGCCATCCTATGTTTCTTCAAGAATTCATTCGGGATATTTGGGATATCTTCATGACTTCCTTGGACTTAAGTTTTCAGGTGGGCTCTTTCCAAACCAAAAGCAATATGCCTATAGCCTGCTAGAAAGAAAGACCATGACATCATGCAAACCAGCTGTTACACCCTTGATTCAAAATTACAAAAATCTGGTTGATGACACACCTTTTTCTGATCCAACACTTTTTCCAAGTCTGGTTGGAGGTCTACAATACCTCACTTTCACACAGCCATACATTTCTTTCTCTGTCAACTTCATTAGTCAATATATGCAAACGCCCATGGTCAGTCACTACTAGCTAGTTAAAAGACTACTTCGATACATTAGTGGCTCCATTGATATCGGATATCATCTCTATCCTCAGGAGCAACTCCAACGTCATGCCTTCTCTGACTCCTACTGGGTGGGCTGTCAAACAACACGTCGCTCAACTTCAAGTTCTGTTATGTTTCTTGGCACTAATCCTATATCGTGGGCAGCAAAGAAGCAACCGACAGTGGCCAGATCTACCACCGAGGTTGAGTATCGGTCAATGGCCTCTACTGCTGCTGAAGTAACTTTAATCACATACATCCTTAAAGACATCAGACTTTATCTCCCATAGCCGCCAATTCGCTATTGTGACAATATGTCTGCACTTTAAGTGTCTATCAAACCAGTTTTTCATTATCAAATGTAGCATGTTGAATTAGATTACATTTTATAAGGGAAAAGGTTGTGCTCGATCTTCTTACAACTCAATTTGTTCCATCAACTCAACAGGTGGCCGACATTTTAACCAAAGCCCTTTCCAGGTCTACCTTCGAATTTTTAAGAAGCAAACTAGCGCTTTCAATACTGCCGCCTAGTTTGAGGGAGGCTAAGGACAATAGAGGCACCATCAAAGGACTCGAGAAGGAAACTCCAGCCAGCCATGATGATGGAAACAGAAATGATTGTGATCGTTACAAAATCAAGGAGGAAATCAGAGGGCTGGCTCGCAAAGGAAACTCCAGCCAGCCATAACGATGGAAACCGTAACGATCATAATCATTACAATACCAAGAAGGAAACATCATCTTGCCAACTGTATGAAGACAGTAATACAAAGACAACGGCTGGCCAGGCAGTCACCAACAGAATTACAAGAGACGAAGATGGAGTCGTAAAACTAAGAGGCGCAACAACTAAACAGGGAAATAACAACTGTAAATTAGACATTGTTTCCTCCTGTAAAGATCGATATAAATCCTGTAAATTAGGAAATGATGATGCATGTAATTCTATTATAAATAGAAGAAAGGTCCAGGCCTATCGTCACTAAGAACGATAGCTGCCTTTGTGGACGTAGATGTGAGTTTACACCGAACCACGTTAAAATTAGGCATTCCTTCCTTAAATCTCTGCTTTGTTCAATTATCTGGAATCATTGGCTGAGGCAGTGCATATTATATGTTTAATTTCCTCATAGCTATATTTGTATTTATGTATTAGTGCTTGCTAATTAAAGGTCTAAAATTTGAAGTATTATTGACTCTAAGCCAGCAGTTTTCTGGCTTGCCACTCTCCGAAATATTGAATAAGCCACTTGAGCGATGGATCACCTTCTTTGCACGACAATTTTATTTGCATCGTGGAGAGGAAGAGAATTCGTAATAGGAGGCATTCACATCGAAAATGCTGTGATGACAAAATTGGCTGGACTTCTGCCATACAGTGAAAAGATTAAAAGAAAATCTTCTTCTCAGGTCGTATGAATGGGTGCATCTCCTGAGTTTTCATTTCACATTGTCTCCTGGCAGCACAATTCTTTGGTCCCGCCAATTCGATCTACTGCTTGCCACTACCAATTAATGGCAATTCATAAAAACATACATCTACCAAGAGGAGGTAAATTCATGGAGCACGTTTTCTCAGCATCATCAAAAGAAGCAAGGTAAATTTCCCACATTTGGCTTCTCCGACCAGCTCAATGATTTGATTTTATTTTCTTTTGAGTAATTAGACACCTGGAGTTTAAATTATAGGACATGAATTGATTTTCTTTTGACCTGATCGTATTGGGGTCATCTTGCATTTTTTAAATAGTTCCTCACTGATTACCCAACTTTGCTTTCTTCGACATGCGCAAAAAGATGTAGAGATGCCTCCTGCTTCATTTCTATAAATAGAGAGAGACAGAGAAAGAGTCAATTAGTTAGTTTTTTGAGCATTAGAGATCCAATCTCTGAAACCATATGACTAAGAAGATGTGTGGCAACCATCGATACTTTTTTACCTTGGTGTTTTCATTTGCTTTGGCGAAATGGTTTCCAGTTCTTCACCAAAGTATCGTGTTTGTCTGGCACAAGGTATACAGCATAAGGAAGTGATAGAAACCACTAAAAGTATCATGGCCAATTCTTAATTTATAAACATATTGATATCATCTCCGATGCAAGGCTGCTGGGAGAGAGGGCTCCCTTCTGTTTTCAAATGAAAACTTGGAGGGGATATGGGACCCCCTCCCATTTTATTCAAAGAAAATAGAACTATGAAACAGGAACAAACAAGCACCCCAAGCCAAGCCTGCGAAGAAGCCTACAAAGAAGGTGTTGGGTTTGAAACAAACAAAAGAACTCAGTGATGAGACTCCCAAATCTTGACCATACTATTTCCTAAGCACTCTTGAGATCTATGGATACAAATGGGATCTATGCGTTACTTGGATCCCTTGTAGTTAGTCCAATGAGTTGAATTTGTTGTCACATCTAAAGTGAACGATATACGAGATTGAAATAACAAGTTTGAATCAATACGAGTGGAATTTAAGTGATTCGTTTGATCACACATACTTCATTGAAAATACTTAACTTATTGTTACATCCAAGTTAACTGATTTAGCAGATTGAAATCACAAGTTTGCATGAAAATGAATGAGATTTGAGTGATTCATTTGGTGCCCTATTGTTAATATAATGTGTTTCACTTGTTATTTCATTTATAATGAATGATTTAAGTGAAAGAAATCACAAGTTTATATGGATACAAATGGGATCTATGCATTACATGGATCACTTGTAGTTAGTGCAATGAGTAGAACTTGTTGTTACATCTATAGTGAAGGATCTGAGGGATTGAAATCACAAGTTCGTATCAACACAATTGAGATTTTATGGTTCATTTGATTACGCATACTTAATTGAGTGTACTTAACTTGTTGTTACATCCATATTGAATGATTTAGTGGATTGAAATCGCAAGTTTATATGAAAATGAATGAGATTCATGTAATTCATTCAATCCCTTACAGTTAATCTAATGTTTTTCATCTATTATTATATTTATAATGAATGATTAAAATGATTCAAATCAGAACTTTATATGGATATAAATGAGATATATACATTAGTTTATAGTTACATCTATAGAACGATTTAAAGGATTAAAATCACAAGTTAGTATCAATACAAGTGTGATTTAAGTGATTCATATGATCACACATACTTAATTCAATGTGCTTAACTAGTTGTCACATCCATATTGATTGATTTAGTGATTAAAATCACAAGTTTGTACGAAAACGAATGAGATTCAAGTAATTCATTTGCTCCCTTATAGTTAATTTAATGTGTTTCACTTGTTATTACATCTATAACGAATGAGGGTCAAGTTAATGTATTTCACTTGTTATTACGTCCATAATGAATGATTTAAATGATTGAAATTACAAGTTCATATAGATACAAATGACATCTATGCATTACTTGGAACGCGTGTAGTTAGTTCAATGAGTTGAATTTCTTGTTACATCTATAATGAATGATCTAAAGCATTGAAATCACAAGTTCGAACCAATACAAGTGAGGTTTAAGTGAATCATATGATTACGCATACTTAATTGAATGTGTGTTGTTATGTCTATATCAAAAGATTTAGTAAATTGAAATCACAAGTTTGTATGAAATTAAATGAGATTTGAGTGATTCATTTGGCGTCTTATAGTTAACCTAATGTGTTTCACTTGTTATTACATTTATAACGATTTAAATCATTGAAATCACAAGTTCATATGGATACAAATGTGACCTATGCATTACTTTGATTCCTTGCAGTTAGTCCAATTAGTTGAACTTAATGTCACATTTATAGTGAACTATCTAAAGAATTGAAATCACAAGTTCGTACCCATATTAATGATTTAAGTGATTCATTTGATCACACATTTATAATTAAGTATACTTAACTTGTTGTTACATCCATATTAAATGGTTTGTTGGATTGAAATCATAAGTTTGCATGAAAATATATTAGATTTAAGTAAGTCATTCAATATGTTATAGTTTGTCTAATGTAGTTCACTTGTTATTACATCTATAATGAATGATTTAAATGATTAAATTTGTAGTTTATATGGATATAAATGAGATCTATAGATTATTTTATAGTTACATCTATAGTGAAAAATCTAAGGGATTGAAATAACAAGTTCGTAACAATACGAGTGTAATTTAAGTTATTCATTTGATTATGCATACTTAATTGAATATGCCAAGCTTGTTGTTACATCCATATTGAATGAATTAGTGTACTGAAATCACAACTTTGTAAGAAAATGAATGAGATTCGACTGATTCATCTTTTACCTTAAAATTAACCTAATGTTTTTCGCTTGTTATTACATCTATAATGAAGGATTTCCATGATCAAACTCACAAGTTCATATGGAGACAAATGGGATCAAATGCATTACTTTTATCCCTTGTAGTTAGTCAAACGAGTTAAACTTGTCACATTTATAGTGAACGATTAAAAGGACTGAAATCAATAGTTCGTATCAATGCGAGTATGATTTAAGTGATTCATCGCATAATTAATTAAATGTGCTTAACTTGTTGCCACATCCATGTTGAATGATTTAGGGATTGAAATAACAAGTTCGTATGAAAATAAATGAGATTCAATTTATTCATTTGATCTTTTATATTTAATCTAATGTGTTTCATTTGTTATTATGTCTATAATGAATGATTTAAATGATTAAAATCACAAGTTTATATGGATATAAATGAGATCTACGCATTACTTTGATCCCTTGTAGTTTGCCCAATGAGTTGAACTTGTTGTTACATCTATAGTAAATGATCTAAGAGATTGAAATTACAAGTTTGTAACAATAAGAGTGAGATTTAAGTGATTCATATGATCACACATACTAAATTGAGTGTGCTTAACTTGTTGTTTCATCCATATTCATTGATTTAGTAAATTGAAATCACAAGTTTGTATGAAAATGAAAGAGATTCAAGTAACTCATTTGATCCCTTACAATTAATCTAATGTTTTTCACCCATTATTACATTTATAATGAATGATTTAAATGATTAAAATCAGAAGTTTATATGGATATAAATGAGATCTATACATTAGTTTATAGTTACATCTATAGAACGATTTAAATGATTGAAATCACAAGTTCGAATCAACACAAGTGTGATTTAAGTGATTCATATGATCACACATACTGAATTCAATGTGTTTAACATGTTGTTACATCCATATTGATTGATTTAGTGAATTAAAATCACAAGTTTGTACGAAAATGAATGAGATTCAAGTAATTCATTTGCTCCCTTATAGTTAATTTAATTTGTTTCACTTGTTATTACATCTATGATAAATGATTTAAATGATTGAAAGCCACAAGTTTATATGGATATGAATAAGATTTATGCATTAGCTTCATCCCTTGTAGTTTGTTCAACAAGTTGAACTTATTGTTACATGTATAGATCGATCGATCGATCTAAGGAATTGAAATCACAAGTTCGTATCAATACGAGTGGGATTTAAGTGATTCATTTGATCACACATACTTAATTGAATGTGCTTAACTTGTTGTTATGTCTATATTAAATGATTTAGTAGATTGAAATAACAAGTTTAGAAGAAAATGGATGAGATTGGAGTGATTCATTTGGTGTCTTATACGTAACATAATGTGTTTCACTTGTTATTACGTATATTTGATCACTTATATTTAATTGAGAAATCAAGTGATTCATTTTCACTTGTTATTAGATATATTTGATCACTTATATTTAACTGAATGTGCTTAACTTGTTACATATGTATCAAATGACTTAGTGGTTTGAAATAAGAACTTTGATTGGAAAAGAATGATGGTCAAGTTAATGTATTTTACTTGTTATTACGTCCATAATGAATGATTTAAATGATTGAAATCACAAGTTCATATGGATATAAATGAGATCTATGCATTACTTTGAACGCGTGTAGTTAGTCTGATGAGTTGAATTTATTGTTACATCTATAGTGAATGATCTAAAGCATTGAAATCACAAGTTCGAACCAATACAAGTGAGGTTTAAGTGATTCATATGATCACACATACTTAATTGAATATGTTTAACTTGTTGTTAAGTCTATATTAAAAGATTTAGTAAATTGAAATCACAAGTTTATATGAAAATGAATGAGATTTGAGTGATTCATTTGGCGTCTTATAGTTAACCTAATGTGTTTCACTTGTTATTACATTTATAATAAATGATTTAAATCATTGAAATCACAAGTTCATGCGGATACAAATGGGATCTATGCATTACTTTGATTCCTTGCAGTTAGTCCAATTAGTTGAACTTAATGTAACATTTATAGTGAACGATCTAAAGAATTGAAATCACAAGTTCGTACCCATATCAATAATTTAAGTGATTCATTTGATCACACATTTATAATTAAGTTTACTTAACTTGTTGTTACATCCATATTGAATGATTTATTGGATTGAAATCATAAGTTTGCATGAAAATATATTAGATTCAAGTAAGTCATTCAATATGTTATAGTTTGTCTAATGTAGTTCACTTGTTATTATGTCTATAATGAACGATTTAAATGATTAAAATCAGAAGTTTGTATGAATATAAATGAGATCCATAGATTATTTTATACTTACATCTATAGTGAACAATCTAAGGGATTGAAATAACAAGTTTGTAACAATACGAGTGGAATTTAAGTTATTCATTTGATTATGCATACTTAATTGAATATGCCTAACTTGTTGTTACATCCATATTGAATGAATTAGTGTACTGAAATCACAACTTTGTAAGAAAATGAATGAGATTCGAGTGATTCAACTTTTGCGTTATAATTAACCTAATGTGTTTCGCTTGTTATTACATCTATAATGAAGGATTTCAATGATCGAAATCACAAGTTCATATGGAGACAAATGAGATCAAATGCATTACTTTTATCCCTTGTAGTTAGTCAAACAAGTTGAACTTGTCATATTTATAGTGAACGATTAAAAGGATTGAAATCACTAGTTTGTATCAATGTGAGTAAGATTTAAGTGATTCATCGCACAATTAATTAAATGTGCTTAACTTGTAGCCACATCCATGTTAAATGATTTAGGGATTGAAATCACAAGTTCGTATGAAAATAAATGAGATTCAATTTATTCATTTGATCTCTTATATTTAATCTAATGTGTTTCGTTTGTTATTATGTCTATAATGAATGATTAATATAATTAAAATCACAAGTTTACATGGATATAAATGGGATCTATGCATTCTTTGATCCCTTGTAGATTGTCCAATGAGTTGAACTTGTTGTTACATCTATAGTGAATGATCTAATAGATTAAAATTATAAGTTTGTAACAATAAGAGTGAGATTTAAGTGATTCATATGATCACACATGCTAAATTGAGTGTGCTTAACTTGTTGTTACATTCATATTCATTGATTTAGTGAATTGAAATCACAAGTTTGTATGAAAATGAAAGAGATTCAAGTAATTCATTTGATCCATTATAGTTAATCTAATGTGTTTCACTTGTTATTACATATATTTGATTATTTATATTTAATTGAGAGATTAAGTGATTCTTTTGATCACTTATATTTGATTGAATTTGTTTAACTTGTTGTTACAAACGTATGGAATGACTTAGTTGTTTGAAATAAGAAGTTCGTTCGGAAATGAATGAGAGTCAAGTCATTCAATTGGTTCCTTATAGTTAATCTAATGTATTTCACTTGTTATTACGTCTATAATGAATGTTTTAAATAATTGAAGTCACAGGTTCATATGAATACAAATGGGATCTATGCATTACTTTGAACCCGTGTGGTTAGTCCGATGAGTTGAATTTGTTGTTACATCTATAGTGTGAACGATCTAAAGGATTAAAATCACAATTCGTATGAATACAAGTGCGACTTGAGTGATCCATATGATCAAACAAACATAATTGAATGTGCTTAACATGTTGTTATATACATATTGATTGATTTAGTGAATAAAAATCACAAGTATGTATGAAAATGAATGAGATTCAAGTAATTTATTTGCTCTCTTATAGTTCATCTAATGTGTTCCACTTGTTTATTACATCTATGACGAATGATTTAAATGATTGAAATCACAAGTTTATATGGATACAAATGGGATCTATGCATTACTTTGATCCCTTATAGTTAGTTCAATAAGTTGAAGTTGTTGTTACATCTATTGTGATCGATCTAAGAAATTGAAATCACTAGTTCTTACCAATATTAATGATTTAAGTGATTCATTTGATCACACATTTATAATTAAATGTGCTTAACTTGTTGTTACATCTTTATTTAATTAATTAGTGGATTGAAATCATAAGTTTGTATGAAAATAAATTAGATTCAAGTAATTCATTTAATATGTTAAAGTTTATCTAATGTATTTCACTTGTTATTACATCTAAAATGAATGATTAAAATTATTAAAATCAGAAGTTTATAATGTTTAGTCTTATCTGATACATCCATCTATTATCTCATTATCTTTCAAGTGTTTTATTAACTCATAAAGATCAACACATACTTATGTTTAGTGTCACCTCATATATCCATTAACTCATATGTCATAGATGTTTTGTTTTCTCATAAACATTATCTCTTACTTATTTGTTATTTCATACCTATTTGTTATCTCATGCATATGCATATGCAATGTTTGGACATGAAATCAAATTTCGAAAATTTGTCGTATGGTCCACATCCAGCGTACACTCGTTGCATACACAAAGTGGCAGACAAAGCTCTCTGTCATATTCTTGAATGTTGTACTTTTCACTATTAAATGTTTTTGTGTGCATATTTGTTCTTGAAATCATATATTGAATCTCTCAGTTTCATGTAGTTGTGCGACAAGACTTTCAAATTACTTAACATAAGCTGGAATAAGTCAATAGTATGCATTGTTTGGGAAACTTTACCAAGTTCTCATCCCAAACTTCCCTTTTTAGGTGATTACAAATAAAAGGGCAGCTGGCAATGTGGCTGGAGCATTCCTGAGATGACCTTGTTATGCCAAAACCGGTCAATGATCTAGCAGAATTTTAAGGACTAGAATCAGGAGAATTTTATGCCTTTTATTCTAAGATTTGACTCGGTTGGCTTGTTCAGTGTATCTTCTAAATAATAGTGGCTTGTTGTCAATATAGTTTGTAATGATGCTTAATAGTATACAAATTATGGATGTTCGAAAAATTATTTCCCTTTGCTATGTCTTCAATAAAAAATTTGCCTTCAATAAAAAAAATTGGTCTCAAAAGTTTAGGTTCACACCATCTTTAATTTTTTTTTTCTAACAATATTGTACATTAATTTATGTAATAATGTCTTGGAAATAAATATAACTTGAAACACCTGACACATGGTTCCACATGACTTTTTGCTTGCTTGATGTAAATTTTTTTATTTTTTCATGTTACATGCCATCCTTCTCATTGCAACTTTCGAAGTAGGATTGTGAAAAAATAAAAAATAAAACCATGTTCCATCCATAGCATTTGAAGATATGTAATGATCTTTAAATGCAGCAATCAAATCTAGACATACATACGCCTTGCATTACTTCAACAAGAACGTGATGTTCACATTGAACATGCATCCAAGAATGCAACGTTTTGCAAAAAAATGGCTTTGACAAAATCAATAAAATTGAAGGATGAATTATGAGATGTTTTAAATGACAGTAGTGCATTAGAAAACGACTGAGTTACCTATAAAATGTAGATCTGTAGGTGGGTAGGAAAGAAGGAAATCAATAAAGCTTACAAAGTAGGTCTTAAAATTTTGAACTCTCAGTGTGTTGGTTACTTATTTTGATGTTTACCGTATACATGTCATTTACTTGGACCATCTGATGTATGGAGTAGTTTGCTGTGAAATAATGCATGAATTAATTTAAGTTCTCCTTCCTAGACATTGTGCGGGGTATTATGTTCCATCAAAAAAATTGACTGTACAATTGTGATTTGCAACCAGTTCAGATGCAGATGATTTATCTCCAATTTGGTTGAATGAATCGTGAAATTTTGAACAGTATATAAATTAAAAATCATATTTTTCTTAAAATGCAACATATTAAAACAGTGCATATATAACAAGTTCCAATTAGTGCTTCCATTTGGATTTGGTTGCAGCAACAGCTTGTTGGGGGTACGCCTCCTACCTTTATCATTTAGGGAGCAGGTTGTTTCCCCATGTTTTACAGTGAAAGAGAGTAATGCCCAAAGCGCCTCCATTTCATGTGAATTTTATTCTTAACGCAGCTAATAAGCTGAGTTTATTTCTATTGAGACAAACACTTGTAAATTTTTTTCTTCAAATCCGTGGGGCCTTTCTTTTCTTGTTGAGTGATTAGCTTGCATGGGGACACTGGAGAACAGATGAAAGAAAAATTACAGACAATTACGAAAAGGGAGTCATTGACGGTGGCAAGCTTAACCCATGTGGCAAACTTAACCCATGGAAGGCAAAAAAAATAAAAGATAAAATAAAGAGAAGAGTGAAATCCATGTGGCAAACTTAACCCATGTGGCAAACTTAACCCATGTGGCAAACTTAACCCAAGGAAAGCCCTTTTAAAAGTAGAAATCATATCAAATCTAAAAGGAAAATTTTGGATCACATATCTTATAAGGGAAGAAAAAAAAATTGTCAAAAGCTAAAAGGGCTTACTGTACATTTTGTAAACTTCGACTCACACAAAATAAGAGTTGTACCACTCACTCTTTTATCACAAGTTGGAAGAATAGTTAGTGAGGATGTATTGTAGACATAAGCCATACTTAGGCTGAAACCTTGTAAGTTAATATTTGGTTACTTCTCTCATTTACCTCCTATAGTGACTTCGTAGCAAGGCTCTTTAAACCTATAATAGATATTAAAAGGAAAAGAAAAAGAGAATCAAGCAGGGTGTTGCAGTTGTGTAGCCTCCCTTGCTTTGCCTTACTTAAGAGGGAGGGAGTCTTTGTTCGGCTAAGGTTCAACTTGTGAATGGTGAAAGCCTTAGAATGAGGACAAATCGAGTGAGAAAAAGCCATGGGTTTGACCAGCAGAGTGCTGTTGGTGACCTCGCTAGTGGTTAGAGTCATAGTAGGACTCGCAAACAATAGATGGTCAGAGCATGGCCCCACTTTCTTAGTTCACCATTTAACCCTTAGAAAAATTAAAAGGAGGGAAAAGATGACGGAAAATTGTGCCAATAAGGGGTGTGACACCTTTATGAAATAATTTAGAACCCCTCCATACTTTTTACAAATGTTTTAAATAGGGCTGCAACCATGAAAGACCCCACTAAGTTGTTGAACTTTTTAAATAACAGTTGTATCTTTTTAAAACTTTTTAAGCAGCCTCAATTTTCTTAAAATAATTACATAAGGGGGTTTACGGCCCCATTTTATACAAAATTGGAAACAAAAATATTTTATGTTCAAAACCAAGGTTCTTAGGTTTGAAAATCGATTCCATTTTGTCTATTTATTTGAAATTTCAAATGTGGGTTTGTAATAGACTTTTCCATTTAAAAATGAGTTCATGAGGAAATATTTTTTGATGCCTCCTTCACTTTTGTTAACTGTTAAAGAAGTTCCCAAGCATGCATTTGTATGTGAAGTTTTTATATGTATTTGGTAGCATGTGTATAGCCAACAATGAATGGATTATTTGGCCTAGCCATGATATGGTCTGAGCTACTCAATTGGTCAAGGTGGCATGACTTCTAACTCAATTGGTCAAGGTTATCCTTTTGTCCTAGGTTAACGAGGTTGAGTAGGGGTCAGTGCTCATTATCTAAGTCATTTTATTGTTTTGCAACTGAGTATATCTTCTATTTTTTAGCATGCCAATTGTTAGAAACACTTTCCAAATTCTTCACTTAAGGGCCAATTTCAATGTAACCCTTTGATTGATAAAAAAAATAAAGAGATAGTAATAGAAAGGGACACACATAAAAGAGACAAAATTGGTTATCTCAAACAGCGCAAAAGGGCTCCCTACTTACCTAGGTTTGGTACCCAAGGGATTTTCCATTAGATTATGTTCGTTGCGGCATCCAAATGCAACGTGTCTAAGGAGGTGTTGCTTCGAAGAAAGGAAAATCTCATGCTATGTGCATTCAACAAGGATAAACCATATCCCATTTTCCTATGTCTTTTCATGGTCGCATGAGGACAAGAATTGCTGATTGCATAATAAATGCCAATACCTCTAATAAGGCCAAGGGTATAGGCTTATGGATAAAGTCATCCAAAAACACACCTCCTCCGTATGCTAAAACCATGAGGATCTGCCAATGACATTCATGATGTGCACCCATAATTTGCCAGTGATCTCCCAATTGATGTTAGCATCAGTGTCACAAAAGATGTTGTTTCTTAACTTCTTAAATATCCCCAAAGGTCATGGGTAGACTAAGACGCTAGACAAGCTAATACCATTTTACTATAGAGATCTCTTCCACCATCAATGGGTTGCCTCTTGGACACTTCTTCATTTTGGGATGTTTACATCAAACTTATGCCCAAGTACCTTCACCATTTCTTTGCACATCAATAGTGGATAAAGGCATGATCTTCTGTTTCAATTTGTCTATCATAGTTCACACATTGGTTGGCTAAGGCACAGCCAACTCTTTGGGTTCTATCATAAGTCATTATATATACCTCCATAGCCAAAAAAGGTGCACAATTTAGCTCTAGAAATGGCAACATTCTTGCACATTATAAGTTTACTTTTGTCTAATACCTTGTGAAGACAATTCACTTCATAGGTGCCTGGGTGGTGGACCGTTGCTACTTCTTTGTCTCCCATGATCAAGATGTCCTTGTCATAAAGGAAACTAGTATGCTGAATGGCATATGAAATCCAATGTGAGTTCAATTTTGACTAGTCCCTTGTTTGTGAATACTGTTCATCTCATAAAGGGAGGCCTCTAGGATCAAGTTGTAAAAGAGAAAGTTTTTATTATAAATAAGGTATTCTACTATGCCCAATCCCAACTCTTTGACGATAAATGGGTGGTCTTGCTGTTATCCACCATCCATTGAATCAGATGATTAATGTCATTCCAACCCACAAGATGCTTTTGCATAATCAGGAACACTGGGACTTTACATGACACGTCAACATACTATCAGTCTTTAAATATTTGTTTTCGCACAAACAATGCCCACAACAAGCTTGTTGTTCTTGCCTAGAAGAGCAAAAAGATCATGTGTGCTTTGAATCGGAAATGTGAATTTCAAACCGGAACACTGGCTTCCTCTAGAGGGTAACATAGGTCTTTTAGCTGATGAGGGGCTTTTTTTTGTTCTCAATGTCAGCCTATAGAAAATGACAGCACAATCTTTCAACCATTACCATAATAGACCTGGCCAGTCAGAAAGCTATCATCTAGTAGCTGATCATTTGATTCAAACATAACAATTAAATATTGTATATCAGAGTATCAAAGGATTTTTTTTCATCCTACTTTTCTCCACTTTCCCAACAAGGCAGACACAAGCTTTTAGGGTTCATTTTCTTCAAGAATAGAGAGAGGCCATGGTAAGTTTTGGAGAGAGTCAACTCTCAACTGAGGGTTTTGGAAGTAAACTAAATTCTACGTTCATTAACATAAAACAGGATGAATGTAGATTTCTGGTTATTCACGAGCATTCCAGCTTCATTTTCCAATTCTCTAAGGATATTTCAAACTTCTCCCACTCTATTTTATCACCCTACAAAAAATCATTGCACCTACATAAAAGATACCTAGAATATTTGGCTAAACCCCTCTGAATTTAGAAAATTTGATTTTCATATTGAGAAACGACCATTCGAGCCTACACAAAAGAAAAAAAATTGAACCACAACTGTGAAAAAGATAGAAGGAGAGGGGATCTCCTTGATAAGCCCCCTCTGACTATAAAAAAATAATAAATAAAAAAATTAAAAAAAAAACTTCATTTCTTCCGTTAATAATGAGAGCATATGAATTTGTTTCTTCACATGTCATTACCTTAGAAACCCAATTATCACAAAAACCAAGGTGGTGTAGGGCTTTCCTAATGAAGTTTCATTTAACTTTGTCATACACCTTTGACATATCATGGTTCAGAAGCATTGATTGGCAGTTATGGTTAGCTAAGATATTAACCATCTAGTTGCATCCAAACCTATTCATGAATATGTTTATTAGGCGAAATGCTCCTTGATAATGATTAGCAGTTCTAATGAGGATCTTTTCAATTCTAGCAGCCATACTTTTGAAATGATCTTGTAAATGCTATTGCACAATGCAATGAGCTGAAACTCCGTGATGTTGGAAGCATTAGAAGTTTTACATTATAGTCCTGCATTAAGTGAGACATTGTCTTGCATCTTGAGCAAAATTTTATTTGTGCTTTTCATTCAACTCTTTGTGATCGGACATCAACATAATTGCCACACAAGCTAGGTCTTGGTTTGTTGAGTGGAGTTTGAACTGACCCTCTAAAGCACAATAGCTCGAGCAGGACAAGACATGAGCAGAGTTGGGCTCTAGCCCACTTGTGTATAAACCACAACTATAATATATGCTATTGGCAATGACTTTTACCATAGCGAATAGTCATAATGCAGTTGCCAATAAACTCATTGGCAAGTACTCTTGCCCTAGCGAACAGCTAAGGTTGCCCTTTCCCTTTACAGCACAGGGAAAAGTCTTTTGTTAGGCCCAAGGCCATTGTCAATAACATCATTGGTAAGAACTCGTTGAGTTATTGACAATGGTAGAAGTCGTTGCTAGAAGTTTTACAGTAGTGATTCCTCTACTGCTATAGGTCTCCTTTTTCTTTTGAAAACAAAACAAATGTTACTTCTATAGCAAGTAAGCCAGTTCTTTCTAATTTGAAATTGGGATGGCTTCAAACAGATAATTTAGATCGATACCAACAAACATAAACATAGACTATTGAAGCAAATAGAGAGA
>NW_022204507.1:6250066-6328438 GCF_008831285.2 Nymphaea colorata | reverse complement strand
CTTGCATTGCAGGTTTAACCCTTTTACCCGTGTGAGTTGTTTTGGCTTGGATTGTAAGGTTTAGCCCCTTTAACTCGTGAGTTGCTCTTTTGTCCATAATTTCAGGTTTTACCCTTTCCTGAATGGTTGCTCGATAAAAAGTGAAAATGCCAGGAAAGAACCTCATCACCTCGAACACCTTTTTTTGAAACAAAGAATGAAACTATGGTTGCTCCAACATTGGTTGTGATAAGAAGACTTCTATCACCTCGAGTGTCCTATGGTGAAGTTTTTGTTTCACCAAAGGCAGGATTTTGAGCTTGTTTAATAAAATTCCCCAAACTAGTGCTTGGGTTGTGCTTGCTTTGAAAAGCCTTAGCCAAATGACCAAGTTGCGCTTGTTTCATAAGGTTTCCTTCCTGGTGACCACATTGAGATAGCTTTAGAATGCTTTGAACCTAGCGGCCGGGTTGCACTTAATCAAATCTAGCTTAGCAACTAAGTTGATTTGATTGGATACAATCCCCTTTATTTTTTAGACAAGATGTGATTTGTGAAATAAAATATATGTCATAAAAGCAATTTAGAAATGCCTTGAAATATTCATAATAAAAAAATGTACCAGTATTAGCAATTGTCATGAGTGGTAATGGATATAATCTGATTCAAAATAGAATGAATGAATGTACTGGTATAAGATAGAAAGTTGATACCTGGATTGAAGCGAAAATAATATAAAATGCCCCAATGGAAAGAAGGTGTGGACCAAATTATAGGAGGAAATTGAAATATTTTCTGCTAACAGAAAAATGAGTGTACAAGGTATTAACATACATATAGCTTAGGTATGAAAGAATTTATGTTTTGTCTTTAATGACAAGAAATTAAGACAAAGCTTTAGGAAAGAAATTTGTTATAAGAATATGATTGTTAGATGGTGATTCTCATAGCGAGATATCAAATTGATAGTGTAGGAAAATGGAGAGCCTTAGTTTTCAAATGATTAAATTTAAGGAGAGTATAAATATATGAGGTTTGATTTAGGAAAATATAGACTTAATAGGGTGAATAAGTCAAAATTAGATGTTTGACGATTGAAAATAGAATATATAAGAGCAAAGCAAAGGTTGGTAATCAACTTAGAATAAATGATGACCCAATAAAATCATGGAAGTAGTAAAATATGGAGAAAAACACTCTATAGGTATTGAAGCTAGAAAATTACTTGGCTAAACATAAATGAGGGAAAAATGGAATGCATGACCTAAGTCAAGCACCTGTCAATCACAGATTGAGATTGAGGCAAAGGAAGTTGCCTCAATAAAATGAATGCATGGACCAAATTATATAAAAAAAAATTGATATGTGAAGGTGAAAGGTAATATCATTTATATGGGCTTGAATATCAAAGAATTTTTGACAAGCAATTGGGACAAAACTTGTATGAAAGAAATTTATTGTAGAAACATCATCAATAAATAGTGATTTTCATATCGCAATATCAATATAGGAAAATAGAGAACATTATGAGCAATTTATCACTTGTGAATAATCCTAGCTTTGAAAGGATTGGACCTCAAGTAGAGTATAATAAATGCATAATGCTTGATTCATATAAATCCAATAAGTTAAAATCACATGTTAGATGATTGAAAATAGAGTATAGTTGAGTAAAACAATGATTGGTATTAAATTTGGAATAAATGATTACCCATGAAAAGTAATAAAATAGGGAGACAAATATACTATGGGTGTTGACATTAGGAATTATTTGGCTAAATGTAAATGATGGAAAAAGAATGCATGACCTTAGTCAAGCAAAGTTTGGTAATTGAGCCACTATATGACTATCATGTTCAAGAATAGGAGGTCAGACAAATTAATAAATAGGTAATTGACAAGATTTAATAAATGTAAATTTGGAAGCAATTCTAAAAAAAAATGGGCTTGCAAACGAATAATTGATGACCCAATGAAATTATGGAAGTAGTAAAATGAGAAGAAAGACACCCTATGGGTATTGAGGATAGAAAATTATTTGGCTAGATATAAGCGAGGGAAAAAGAATGCACGACCTAAGTCAAGCAAGGTTGGTAATTAAGCCAATAGGTGGCTATCAAATTTAATAAAAGGTTTTACAAATGAATAAATGAGAGATTGACAAGATATGAAAAAATGTAGATCTTGAAGTAATTCTAAAAAAATGAAATTGCTAAATCATACTTTCTCCAGTAAAGCTCTTGAGAAGACGACGATGACGTTGATGATGGTGGAGTTGCCAACAACAAGCTCATGAGGAGGCCTGCGACACACTTTACACCTAAGAGAGGAAATAAACTCTCTACCCCTTCTTGATATGCTCCCCATCCCTGTTTCCATCACAGAAGCTCTCTTTCTCTCCCTCTCATGTGTTTAGTCTAGTATCGATGACATGGGTGGATGTTCAAAGCTGGTATTATGCCTACGCTGGTGCGCAGGCTCTTGCGGATGCCAAGTACCCCAAAAGTGGGCTAGGGAGCCAGTGGGACAGGAGGGGCACTGATCATTTTCTTAAAGGCTATCGACTGTGCATGTAACCTGATCTCGTGGGTAGTGATTAAAAAATGCAGCTATAAAAGCAAGAAGACTTATGAAGAAAATATCACTTAAAGGCTATCGACCGTGCATGTAACCTAAACCTCGTCATGTGCTCAACCTAGTTTGAATTGGTTTCAGAATCGGTTGATATTATTTAAAATTGGGGATTCAAATTTGGGTTCAGATTTATAAATTTACAATAATGTAGAATAAAATACTTTATTTAGATTCGGATCTATAAATTTGGGTTTATATATCCATTATCTTTTTTTGTTTCCGATTGGGTATCTCTTTGATGCTTAGTCTGAATCCAAATTTAATCGGATGCCAACTTTTAATATCGAATTCTATCTGACTTTTTATTTGGATATCAAACTTCTTTTCTTTTCATATCTGTTTTATTTAAAGAAACTTGATCAGATATTTGATCTGAATCAGATCCACTGACATCCCGAATAACCAGCCTCCCCACGAAAGGCAAATAGGACGATGAACCCCACGGGTCTCCGGAAGCTTGAGGAATTAAATGCCGACAAGGAAATAGAAAATGGCGACGAGAAATATGGGAGATGAAGATCTCTGATGATGTTACAGAGCCATTTGTGACGTGTTATTTCCACCGTCAATTGGCAGCATACATCATCACATCAGATTCTATATCTATGTCATCTTCACACGAACATGCGAAATCCTTCTTCGTTCTTATTGCTTGGTCACTCTTCGCGTTCATTCTTCTCCTACTTTGTCAGCTTTAGTTGTTTCTCTTTTTCGGTTCTCATTTTTCATTAGATCTTGTTATTCATGTTTTTGTTATTACATCATTAGAAGGAAAGAAACAAGGGCGGCAAGTGTGATATAGCTCACATCTTTGAAGGTATGCTTCATGCAAATTACGTCATATGTCCGCAACGCTGTTTCTCATACCTATATATATATTATGGCCCAAGTGAAAGGTAGGAGGTCATGAGTATGTGTCAATCCCTTCGTCCTGAACCTTGGAGGCAAAGGAAGGAAGAAGCCGTGGCTGCCTGCACCTCTAAGGCCTCGTTACTGAGGCGGCCAGCTTCTTTTAGTTGTTTCTTCGTCTTATGGTCTGAAGGCTGGGGCAGAGGCAGAGGCAGGTGTAGGACTGTTTCGTGCATATTTATATTTATGGAATAATTACATAGTGTTTTGTTTGGTTCAAAATTCAAAGCATTACTGCCCTTCAGTGAAGGAACTTTTGGAAATTAATGAAAAAAGTTCTTACAACCCAACAGTTTTGCAAATCCTAACAAAAGGCATTCACAATGGTAGATGCAGCGATGGCTTTCCTAAACAGTGATGAGGAAAAAGAGGAAACATCTTCTCAGTTCATATGTATGTGTACATCTCTTGAGTTTCATTTTCTGTTGTTCCCTAGCAGAAGAATTCTTTGGGCGTGCCAATTCGACTGCTCGCGAGCAATTAGCGGCTTTTCATAAAAGATAATAAGACAGCATCTTCCTGGACGCATCCATGGAGGCAGAGGTAAATCTATGGAGAAGCTTAGTCATCATCAAAGAGGGGCCAGCAAAGTAAAATTTTCATCATTTAACTTCTCACACAAGCTTTCCTTTTTCTTTTCTTCTCTTTTGGTAATTCAATAATAGGTTGAAACCTCACACCCTTTCCCCCATCCCTGTTCAAGGCTGTCGAACGGTTCTTTTCTTCCCTTTAAAATGAGTAGTTTTTCATCGATTCTTGACCACAAAATGACGACATTCATCGTTAGGGTAGCCATTCTTTTTCTTTCAATTAATTAAATATCAAAGAAGGGCAAGAATGAAGCACAAAACGCTAAGGTTATTGAACCAAATTACTCAAAATGTCAACCAATAATTGTATTGGGCATGGTTATGTCATTCATGAAAGAAAATAAGCCAGTGCAGTCACAGTCTTCCAAATGAAATAGAAATGTATATTGCTTCCTTCTAATTAATGCTTTATTTTTTTTAGTATCGTTGTTGCCATTTTTTTTAGCTAATTCTCTCCTTTCTTTCAGTCCAGTTGTATAAACAACCACAGAATCACGGTCTTTCAATTGTTAAAGGTTGTTAATGTCATATTGTATTTTGGTTCTAAAATGTTCGTTCTTGCTTGTTTGGTAATCACTTTGTTTAGAAGAGTACTATAACCTATTAAAGAAAACAACTGATAAGAAAATTATCTTCGCCTAATTCATTGTAATTGAAAATATATGAATCCATACTGCCTATATGTGAGTAGAGAGAGAAATAAGGTTTGATGATGTATATATTGAATTAAATCGGACCATAATACCCAGCCTGCCCGACCTGCCCGTTTTTTTTCTATTTTTTACCTGGCCGGCCCTTAGGTTTGATAGCGGAATAAACTCTACAATATACATTGATTTTCTTTTGGCATATGCAAACCATTCACATTGAAGCCACCCAACACATTTTTAAATTGCAATGTTCTCAGGGAGAGAGAGAGAGAGAGATAGCCCTGGTCTGCCGAAGCCAAATCGAACTATAAACGAACAAAAAGGAGAAAACTGGAAAATCATTGGAATTTGGGAAATAGTTGGCAAATACAGGGCGTCTAACTCGTTAATTATATGTCAGTTGATATCAACTAATTTGAAAGTGAATTTTTTGTTTTTTTTTTCTATTTGTAGATAAAAGTTACATAGAAAATATAAATTAATCAAGATCAGAATATGCCTAACAACAGGTTGTGAGCCAAACAGAAAAATATATACCATGTTTGAAAAATATATACCAAGTTTGAAAACCCAGAAAACCAGCTATGCTTCATGTCTCTATTTGTTTCAACATGCGTGATGGTCGATCGAGCAGAAAATTTCATACGATCCTCCCCAATTTTTTGAAAAAATATGATAACAGATATTAAGAGAAACCAATTTTCTAAGCCTTTAACTCACTAATATTTCATTTGTGTTTTTGTAAAAAAAACAACGATATCTCTCCCCCTCTCTCTCGCAGCCCCCCCCACCCCCTAACAAAAAATAAATAAATAAAATTCAATTATTGGCTGTTCGTTCATTGGTGCACTGTTTGGGATGTCCACTATACATGAGCATCCACAATCCCTGCAAATGTTGCTGTTGTCTTAAAGATATGCACAATGAGCTAGAATCAACAGATTAATTGGCACCATTTTGGGGATTTTGTTCAGTCTTGTTAGCAACCGACACACATCACTTTTATTAATGACTTTTCAAAATATTTTTGTAAAAAACTTAATAGCTTCAATATTAATTAATTTTGAATAATTTACTGTGGAAATTTAATATCCTCCTATGTGTTAATTTCCAATCCTGATGCCAATTAACTAAGCTAAACATGCCAAATTGTTTCGTTCTGACAACAAGGAATAGATGCTTCTATATTTATTCAGAAATTAGTATATAGCTTTTATTGGTCCTTTAATCACCAAATTAATTATATATCTTCGGGGAGTTCTAGACTTAAATATTGCTTTTTTAATATTATGGAAACATATTAAGTTAAAACTGGCTAAGTGATTTACAGGTTCTTACGTAACAGATTTTGTGCTTTTCACAAGGATAAACAATAGGAATATTTGCAATTATTTGCTGCGTTAAGAATAAAATTCACATGAAATGGAGGCACTTTGGGTGTTACTCTGAGCAAGCTGTTACTGCAACCAGATCCCAAAGGGAGGCACTAATTGGGACTTGTTATATATGCATTGTTTTAATATATTTTAATATAATGTCGAGGAAGAAGAACTTAAATTAATTCACGCATTATTGCACCGCAAACTACTCCATACATTAGATGGTCCGAGTAAATGACATGTCTATGATAAACCACAAAATAAGTAACAAACACATAGAGAGTTCAAAATTTTGAGACCCACTTTGTAAACTTAATTGATTTCCTCCATTCCTACCCACTTAGTATTACCTTTTAGTACTGCTTCATCATTTGAACCACTCAGATCCACATTTTATAGGTAACTCAATCATTTTCTACTGCACTATTCTCATTTAAAACATCTCATATTTCATCCTTTAATTTTATTGATTTTTTGAAGTCAATTAATTGCAAAACGTTGCATTCTTGGATACATGTTCTATATGAACACTACATTCTCGGATATATGTTACAACACAATCACACCTTCAACCTTCTAGAAACTTCCACATGTGTGACAAGGAACACCATGATTCAATTTTACAGTTTTACAATGGGCGTAAAGAAAACAGAGTTAATAACATGGCTTTAACAATTAGTTTTCATTTTTCATAACACCCCTCCTTCAAACTGGTGAATGAGGTCTCCAAAACCCAGTTTGAGCTTTTAAAATTTGACTTGATCTTTGACAAGGGACTTGGTGAATAGATCAGCCAGATGTAAGTACGATGGAACATAGCTTGTGACAATTGTTCCATTTTTTACTTGCTCACGCACTAGATGGCAGTCGATCTCCCCATGCTTGGTCCTTTCATGTAAAATTGAGCTCACTGCCACTTGTAATGCTGATCTCATCACAAAGAAGCTGCGCTGGTGAAGGAGGAGGCACTTGGAGGTCTTTTAGAAGACATCTTATCCATATAAGTTCTCAGCAGTAGTTGCACAATATTTTTATTTCGGCTGAGAAGTGAGATACTATGCTCAGTTTTTATGTTTTTCAGAAGATTAGACATTCTCCTAATTAAATATAGTAACCAGAGATTGATTTTTTGGTGTCTTTGCAAGCTCCGTAGTTGGCATCAAAATACATGGTAAGCTTGAAATTGTCATGTACTGGAAGAAAATATCCATGACCGCGTGAAGTTTGAGATAGCGTAATACTTTTATAGCAGAATTGTAGTGAGTAGTCAGTTTCTGCATATGGTGGCTAGGAAAGTAAATAGCAAAAACTATTTCTGGCCTGGTTATAGCCAGATATATAAGATGCCCCTGCAAGTCTTTGAAACAGTGAAGGATTTTTTAAATCTTATCCATCATTGGCAGCAAGGGTTTGACAAGGTTCCATGTGATCCTCAGATGGCTTGGCATTGAGAAGGCTTAATTCATCAATAATGCCACAAAAATACTTGCGTTGTGACGAAAATATTCATTTATTCCCTTTGCTAAGCTCTAGGCAAAGGAAATATTTTAAGTTGCCCATCTTTCATGCAAAATCTTTTGCCAAGATACATTTGAAGTTTTCTAGGTATTCCATATCATTTCCTGCAACAATGAGAGCGTTGATGTACACCTAAATTACCATGAACACCCTTTCTCTTTGATATGCACACAGTGTGTAATCACACTTGGATTGCATAAAACCATAGCTCACCACTTCTGACGAGAACTTCAAGAACCTGTTTTGAGGAGCATGTTTCAGCCCAGAGATAAACTTGTTTAGCTTGCACAATTTTGCTTCTCTTTTTTCACAATAACTAGGAGGCAATGTCATGTAGATTTCTTCATTCAATATCCTGTTTAGAAAGAAGTTATACACATCCATTTGTTGCAGCACCCAATTTCGTTTTGCAGCTATTGCAGTCAAACAACAAATAATAACAAGTTTGGTGGCAGCAGCATAGGTCTCATGGAAATCCAAGCCTTCCACTTGTGCATAACCCTTTGGCCACTAATATGGCTTTGAACCTTTCTATTTCACCATTCACCTTGTACTTGATCCGATAAACTCACTTGCAGCTGATGGGTTTGACATTATTTGAAGGGGAGACTAGGGTCCAAGTATTGTTTGATTCCACCGCCATAATTTCTTCTTGCATGGCTCTTTTCCAATTTGTATGTTGCTCTGCGTGACTAAAGCATGAAGGTTTGGTTTGAGGAAAGATATTAAACAGGAAGCTTTTAAGAGCAGCTGAAAAATGGGAAAAAGACAACTTATGACAAATGATACCTTGTGGAAGCCCTTTTCTAGGGAAGTATTTGTTTCAACCTCATCACTTGATTCTAAAACAATTTCAGGTGGTTGTTCAATGTTTGTACAATCGGTAGACATGACATCATCTTGGCTTTCAGTCAGTCGACAAGAACAAGGGCCCTGTTCACTTGAATTTCTATCTCAAGTGTATGATTGTCATCAAATGTGAGAGGAATAACTTGAAAATGTGAGACTTTGCTCCGATACTTTGAAAATTTGAAGGGAAATTCAGTTTGATTGAAGACCATATCCCTACAATCAGTAGTCATGACATCATCTTGGCTTTCAGTCAAGTGACAAGAACAAGGGCCTTGCTCACTTGAATTTCTGCTCTCAAGTGTATGATTGTCATCATTGAAGACCATATCCCTACAAATGAATTTTTTTTGGGTTTCCAAATCAAGCAGATTGTAGCCTTTTTGTTCAATAGGATACCCAATGAACACACCTTGCTGAACCTTGTGACTGGATCGAATTCGGATCCAATGTATCCTTAATCATGTCAGCTTTTTCGGATATTCAAATATTCAGATTCGAATTTGAATAAAGAAAACTCATATCTGATCTCAAAATCCAATTTTACGATCTGAATCTGATTTTTATATTTATATCTGAATCCAAATTTTGAACCAGATTTTGCTAATTTTCAAAATTTAATAGCAGTAGATATAGGATATTTGTCTTAAAATGAATCTGATCCGAATTTGTATCCGAATTTGATCGGATATTAATGTATATCTGAATCTGAAAGTCGTATATGATTGGATGCCATTTATTAAATCCGAATCCAATCTGATTTCCTAATTGGATATTAATTTTTTTCCATATCCAATTTTTTTGGATCGGATTGGTCAGATATCCATTTCAAATCGGATATATTGACATCCCTACATGTGACCGAATTTTCAATGTGGTTTGAGGTTGGTAGAAAAATACAAACTACCAAACACGCATATATGCTTGTAAGGTGGGTTTCTTTTAAATAATTTTTCAAAGGGAGATTCATTGTTAAGTTCTTTTTTTTTGGATGGGGTCCTATTTGTTAAATATGTGGCTGTTAATACACGTAAGTCCCAACATTTTAAGGGTAGACCTGACTGAAACTTGAGAGCATACACCACATTCAAGATGTGCTGATGCTTTCTCCCAACTATGCCATTTTGTTGAGGCATGTAGGGGCATGAATGTTGATGTAGGATGTCTCTATCATGAAAAAAAAATTTGTCATTTGAGAAGAACTCGGTTCCACTATCTATCCTAATTTTAGCACAACTGTTTTGAATTGTTTCTCAGTCATGTTAATGAAATGTTTAAGCAAATCACCTACTTCACGTTTATACTTCAATAGGTAAACCCACATGGCTCTTGAAAAATCATCCATAATAGACAAAAAGTAATGTGCTTGAGTATGCGATGGTTGGGAAACATCACAATGTAGCAAATCAAAAGCTTTAGCAAAACAAGATTCACTTAATTTGAACATCAATCTATATTGTTTAGCAACACTACATACTTCACAGAAATTATTTGACAACTTAATGATAGAGTCATGCTTTCAGAGCATTTGATTCTTTGAGTAGGATGGTTGGCCAAGTCTCATATGCCAAACACTGAAATCTGATTGAGTGGGTTTCGTGAACAAGCAGTGTACAGTTGTAAGAGGTGACTTGAAAATGAAGAATTCCCCTGATGAATCACCCAGCTCAGTCCTCGTCATGGAGATCAGGTCCTGCACGAAGCACCTAGTAGTGGGGAAAATCAAATGACGTTTGGTTTTCTGAATAAATCTGCTCACAGACAATATGTTGTAAGCAAACTTTGGAAGATAATACATTGTTTGAAGAAAAATGGAAGGTGATAGAACAGCTTTACTGACACGTGTTCTGTTGTCTGAACTCTAATTGAAAATGGAACAGCTAATTTTGTGTCATCTGGCAATGATTTATGGCAGCATGACATGTGGTGACTACCACCAATATCTATTACCCAGGTGTCCAGTTTGAAGAATGACATAGTCGGAAAGTTTATTTGGGTTACTGATCGATTTTTGAGGAGTTGTTTGAATTGAATACATTCATCTTGAGTTAGAATTGGAGCAGTGTCCTTGCTGAACTATTTTCCATGTGTGGTGGAGATTAAGGCATTGGAATCAGTTTTCCCTCCAACAGAGGCCATGATAATAGCCCCCTTGTCTTGCTCTATTTTCCACCTATAAAGTTTGGAGGGTAACCATTTAATTTGAAGCATCGTTCCTTTGATGTCCTGAAATCTTGCACTAATTGCAGAAGTATTGTGGCTGCTTGTTTTGTTGGTTTTCAAACACATTCAAATTTGCACTTGCTGAGAGACCAACATAATCAACAGCACTAGTTTGAAGACGAGCTTCTCCTCTTGAAGGACCAGTGCATGTCGTTTGTAGAGAAGGCAAGGGTTTCATAAGTAGAATTTGCCTTCTCATAGCAATGAATGAATCATTCAATCTCATAAGAAATTCAATCACTCTATCTTCTTGTTGCTTTTCAGCAACCACTTTCAAGGCATTGCAAGAGCATTCCGAAAGAACATCATAGGATGAAAGCTTATCCCAATATTGTAAAATAAAGAGCAACAGATATATTTTCTTGATTCAAACGACTAATGGAGGACTTGAGTTGGTACTTATGAGGGGTTGTGCTTTCAGCGAATCGGTCCTTTTAGTGTGCCCAAACTTCAATAGTTGTGGTGGTGTAGATGATATTGCTTGATAATTCTTTTGAGATGGAGTTAAGAATCCATGAAAGACAATGTGATTGCAAATGCCTCCACATCATGATCTCAGGAGCTGCAACGCTGGGTTTGGGAAGACTACCATCAACAAAGGTCAAGTTGTATTTTCTATTGATCTTACACACTTATATACAAAAGAAAAAGTAGTACATGGTTTTTAGTTTCAAGGACATTTGGCTGGCTCATCTTATCCCATGATATTTGGCTGGCTCATCTTATCCCATGACATTTGGCTGACTCATCATATCCCATGACATTCGGCCGACTCATCTTAACAGCTTCACTAACCAACTCAAAATCTTATTGTTAAGATGTCAGATAAGAAGCGAATCTTAATTTTAACACTCCCCCCTCAAACTAAGTGTAGAAATTTCTTATGTTCAGTTTCGATAGAAGATGATTAAATGCTTCCTTGCCTAAGGCCATAGTGAATAAGTGTGCCAGCTGATCTTTGCTCTTAATGTAACTGGTTCTCACTACACCTTGATTTATCTTTTCTCATTCAACATGACAGTCTAAATCTATATGTTTGGTATGCTCATGAAAAACTAGATTGGCTGCAATATGCATGGCAGCCTGATTGTTGTAGTATAGATTTGTCGGTTGTAGATGTCTCACGCCTAGATCCGACAACAAGAATTTTAACCTTTGCCAATGCCTTGTATTCTGCTTCCACAAGAATTTTAACTAGTTATGGACCTTCGCGTTTCTTGACACGCCACCCAATCATAATCACAAAACACACTCATTTGAAGATTGGATTGTTTTCTTAGGAGAATACCTTCTTCGAGACCGTGGTTTCGTTCCACTAGAAATTCCATTGGCTTGGCACCCATTATACTTGTTTCGCTTATAATCTTGAGAGCATACGTTTGCTGCAAAACATAAATTCCAGCACTTGAACAAGCAATTTCTAAACCCAAAAAATATTTAAGAGTGCAGGCGTGTCTTGTATCACTCAATAGTACCGTCTGATCGGAACTTGATTTTGTAAACTCACTTGCAACCGATGGGCTTAACTCCTTTTGAAAAGTGGTCATTGCCCAAGTGTTGTTTTCCTTTAGTGCACTAGTTTCTAAGTTCATTGTGTCTCGCCACTCCCTATGTCCAACTGCCACTGCAAAGGTTTTTAGGAGAGAAACGAGAAAGTGAAGTAAAGTTAAAAAGAGGGTACCTTGTGCCTTTCATTGCATTGAATGTCAAGTTACCATTGGTCGAGGGAGCCGAAATAAGAGAGCAATAGAAATCCCACATTCAAGTCCTGCAAGACACAATGAGTAGGGAAGAAGTTACAGAAAAGTTTAGTGCCTTGGTCAATTGACTAACAGTGAGTAGGTTCAATTTGAAAGAGAGAATATACAAGGAATTTTCAAGAGTGAATGGTGGTAGTTTAACATCAATGGTTTGATGGACTGTTATTGTATGTCCATTAGGTAGGTTTATAGGTACTCGGCAATTGGTTGGTTTTTGAAGTAGAAAGCTATCGGCACAAATGCACCGACTTGCTCCAGAATCGATAATCCAAGGAAGATGGGAGACACTAGATGAAGATATATTACCTGTGAAATTGATAGAGGCAGACGGAGTTCTAGAAAGTGATAAGAGTTTATGATACTCATACATGGTGGTTGTAGGTACAACTTCCTTGGAAGTTTGACCGTTGCTGCAAAGAAACTAGTACCATCGCTTGCATGGAGGTCCACCGGCCTTTGATTATGAATTGTAGCTGCAGCTAGTGGTGGCCAAAAGTTGGGATCATGGAATCGATGTCCTCGAGGATAGCCATTAAACTTGAAACATTTATCTTTCACATGACCTGTGCTATGACAATAGCTACAGATTGGTCGACTTTGACATCCTTCTTTATTGCATTCAAAGTTGAAACTTTGTTCAAGTGATGCTGCTTTGGGAATATGATTGTGTGGTATTGCCAAGGTGGTGTGAGAGGCTGACGGCGTGAATCTTGCTTCATGCTGCTGCTCCTCCTGCAAAACTAGAGCAGATAATTTGTTTAATATGGATAAGGGATCAAGCAATAAAATCTGTCCTCTAATAGCATCATATCAGTCATTCAGTCCCTTCAAGAAATAAATTACACATTCTCTTTGGATTTGATCCGTCTAAGTTTTTATGCCCCCACACGAACACAGGCACCAGATTGTAGTAATTAATTCTTCCCAAAGCAGTTTGTTTTTTATATAATATGTTTTGTATAATATGTAGTAACAGACATGGACTGTTGCTGTAATCGATGTATTGAACTGTGTAGCTGAAAGACTCTTGGTGCAAGACTCTGAGTATATCTTTCTTTTAACTCCTCCCATATTACTTGATCTGAGGTAGCATAAGCGATGCTATCATGAATCTCCTTACTAATTGAATTACGAATCCATGCTAGAACCAGATTGTTACATCATACCCACAACATAGATTATGCTCATCCTCTTTTGGCTCTTTGATAGTCGCATCTATGAATCCTAACTTGTTTTTGGCTGATAGAGCCACAGTCATAACTCTGCTCCAGATTGCATTGTTATCATCGATAAGTCGTTGAGATACTAACCCACTTTCGAAATTATCCGAATGATGCAAATAGAAGAGATCAGATATCACTTGGGAATTTTCATGGCCATTGATATTTCCCAACTCATTGTTCTTTCCCAACTTCCCATGCAAGGAGAAGAAAAAACACCACAGGGAAGATGGTGGAAATATGGATTTTTGGCTGGCTCTGATCACGTCACCGGTCGAGCAGGAGTCACCATGGCCTGATGATGCTGTTTGAGCCTTTTGGGGCCCAACATGGGTTGACACTGGTGGCGGCGAGTGAAGAAATAGAGGGCACCAGAAAACTTGAAACCAAGAGAGGGGTGGCCACGAATTCGAGGATTCCAGCTGTGAGAGGCTACCTCAGTGATCAAGCTTTGCTTGTTAGGTTCACCTTCCTTTGGGGATGCTGTTCATGAAGTTTGACAGGAAAAGGTGGTCGGAATCATGAACGGAAGTGAAAGGGGCAGGTTCACCAAAGAACCACTCTACGGAATGTCGGGAATCCTTCAATCGCAGGGAATGGATCGATGCTTGCTTGAACTCTTCTGGGATGACTTCTGGAGGATCGTGGAAGGCTGGCGATGCTACCTGAACCGCTGGATGCCAGAAACAGTGCATGCGAATAAGAAAGTCACTAGTTTAAGTCACCACGGTTTTCTGTTTCAACAACATTTGGCTGGCTCATCTTTTCCCATGATATTTGGCATCGTGCTGTTCTTCCTTTCACATATACTGTTTTTTTTTTACATAATCAATTACAGGCGTGAAAGAATATTTTTTGTTACAACAGAATCATGCCATCAACCTTCTAGAGAATTCCACATGTGTGACAAAGAACACCACGATTCAATTTTACACCTTTACAATAGGTGTAAAGAAAACAAAGTTAATAACACAGCTTTAACAAATAGTTTCATTTTTTGTAACAGATCCCAAGAGGCAGAAGGCCCTAACATTCTTCCGTTTGAGCTTCATAGCATCTTGAAGGTTAGAAATTGCTAAATCATACTTTCTCTAGTAAATCTCTTTTGAAGAGGATGACAACATTGATGATGGGGGTTGGCAACAACAAGCTCATGAGAAGGCCGGCGACACACTTTACACTTAAGAGAGGAAATAAACTCTCTACCCCTTCTTCATGTGATCCCCATCCCTGTTTCCATCACTGAGAAGCTCTCTCTCTCTCTCTCTCTCATGTGTTTAGTGTAGTGTCATTGACATGGGTGGATGTTCAAAGCTGGTTATATGCCCAGGCTTGTGCACAGGCTCCCATGGATCCTAACTACCCAAAAAGTGGTCTAAGGAGCTAGTACAAGTGGGCAGGGGGGCACTTGTCACTTTATTAAAGGCTATGCACGATACATGTAACCAGATGTCATGGGTCTTGATGAAAAAATGCAGCTGTAAAATTAAGAAGGCTTATGAACAAAATTTCGCTTGGAGTGGATCTGGAGGTGGCCTAAACCTTGTCAAGTGCACGATCAAGTTTGCATTGGTTTCAGATTCGGATGATATTAATTAAAATTGGGGGTTCAAATTTGGATTCATATTTACAAATTTACAAAAATGTAAAATAAAAAAATATTATTTAGATCCGTATCTATAAATTTGGGTTTAGATATCCATTATCTTTTTTTTTCTGGTATCTGATTGGGTATCTATTTGATGCTGAGTCTGAATCTGAATTTAATTGGATTCCAATTTTTAATACCGAATCCGATCTGATTTTTTATTTGGATATCAAATTTCTCTTTTTTTGAAATCTGATTTATTTAGAAAAACTTGATCTGGTATTTGATCTGAATCTGATTCATTGACATCCCTAATAACCACCCGACCAAAGACTAATACAACGATGAACTCCATGGATCTCCGAAAGCTTGAGGAATTAAATGCCAACAGGGAAATAGAAAATGTCGACGAGAGATGTGGGAGATGAAGATCTCAGACGACATTACACAGCCAATTGTGTCGCATTATTTCCACCATCAAATGGCAAGATAGATCATCACTTAAGATTGAACATCTAAAGCTCCAAAGGACCCCTTACAGAATAGTCTTATGTCTGCAAGCTTAAATCAATTATCAAATAGATAAATAGTTTTTAATTGAATGAATCACCTTAAGTAAAAGCGGAGTTTGAATCTATTGGGGATATGAATTCCTGAACATGGTTTGTATTACTAATAACATGAATATTTGGTTCTTAATATCCTATTTTAAGAGTTATCACCGACTATCTTCAAAGAGTTGAGAAGATTCAAGAGGCATTGAGCCAAGCAACACTAATTTCATTTGAATATTTTAAGTCACCATGGTTTTCGGTTTCAACAACATTTGGCTGGCTCATATTTTCCCATGATATGACCAGGCTTGTGCACAGGCTCCCATGGATCCCAACTACCCAAAAAGTGGGCTAAGGAGCTAGTACAAGTGGGCAGGGGGGCACTTGTCATTTTATTAAAGGCTATGCACGATACATGTAACCAGATGTCATGGGTCTTGATGAAAAAATGCAGCTGTAAAATTAAGAAGGCTTATGAACAAAATTTCGCTTGGAGTGGATTTGGAGGTGGCCTAACCTTGTGAAGTGCACGATCAAGTTCGCATTGGTTTCAGATTCATATGATATTAATTAAAATTGGGGATTCAAATTTGGATTCCGATTTACAAATTTACAATAATGTAAAATAAAAAAATATTATTTAGATCCGGATCTATAAAGTTGGGTTTAGATATTCATTATCTTTTTTTTTCTGGTATCTGATTGGGTATCTATTTGATGCTGAGTCTGAAGCTGAATTTAATTGGATTCCAATTTTTAATACCGAATACGATCTGATTTTTTATTTGGATATCAAATTTCTCTTTTTTTGAAATCTGATTTATTTAAAAAAACTTGATCTCGTATTTGATCTGAATCTGATTCATTGACATCCCTAATAACCTCCCGACCAAAGACTAATACAACGATGAACTCCATGGATCTCCGAAAGCTTGAGGAATTAAATGCCAGCATGGAAATAGGAAATGTCGACGAGAGATGTGGGAGATGAAGATCTCAGACGACATTACACAGCCAATTGTGTCGCATTATTTCCACCATCAAATGGCAGCATACATCATCACATAAGATTGAACATCTACAGCTCCAAAGGACCCCTTACAGAATAGTCTTGTGGAAGAAACATGATGATTACTACAGGGCAATGATAATCAACTTAAAGATAATGGAAGGTAGAAGAATATGTTGGCTTCATATGTTTACTTGCTTAAATCAATTATCAAATAGATAAATTGTTTTTAATTGAATGAATCACCTTAAGTAAAACCGAGTCTGAATCTATTGGGGATATGAATTCCTGAACATGGTTTGTATTACTAATAACATGAATCTTTGGTTCTTAATATGATATTTGACGAGTTATCACCGACTATCTTCAAAGAGTTGAGAAGATTCAAGAGGCATTGAGCCTAGCAACACTAATTTCTTTTGAATATTTTATTGCAATACAATATAGAGTCGACAAATACAAAAGAAAAATTAAAAATGGAATCATAGGCATGGCATGAGCTGATGACTTTATTTCTTGTATAGAAACACCAGCTGAAAGGAAAACTCTTATTCAATTTTGTATGGGTACTTTGCAATGAAAGAGGGAGGGAGGATTGCAGTGTTGTTGCTAATATAAGAAAACCCAATCTAATGAAGAAGTTGAATTTTCTTAATTAACTGTAATCGCTTTAACTAATAAATGGATGGCATGTGACGATAAAAATCTTTCCATTCTTGTCAAGAAATGTCAAAGTTGAATTCTCTTTTCCTAATTGTAATCACATTGAAATAACATAGTATGATCTCAGTTGAAAATTAGTCATAAACGATTACACAATAATATCAATTACTCATTGTTATTTAGTACAATAATATCCAACGGTATTGATTTGTACTTGCTGCCATGTTCTGTAATGAGTAGCATGATGGCCTAATTTGAGGGTTATTACTTATTGATATAGCAATTAAAGAAGTTATGTTTTCGAAAGTATAAATATTTATCTGTTCGTGGGGATGGAAAATATACAGCAGAATGCATGCACCATTTGACGCCACATGGTGAACAACAATTGGAAAATGCACAACTCTAATTTGTTGTTTATGATGCCCATACATCCTTTTGCTGAGCTTCCTTTCATTTAACTGTCCATGAAAAGAAATACATTGTGGATGTACTCATACTTCCAATCTTAGCCTTTCCACATCTTTTACAGTTATGACTTTGTTGGTCTTGTAAATTGTAAATGATGATTTAGGGAAACCTCTACCAAGTTGCTACAGATTCTGAGTGGCCTTTCTTCTTTGATCCACAAAATGTTCATGTGAAGAGGGGAGTTTCTAGTGTGTATGTTTTTCTTTGTGGCTTTTGTAGCTTTTATATGTTGTATCCAGAAATGGCAAGAGCATTGCTTCATTTTCACTCATTCATTAATTTTTCATTTTATATGTGAGATGCTGTAGGTCAGAGGATTATGTTACGGCCAGCAAAGTTTCCTAAAAAAAGAGAAGGATGTTCTGATCGCACTCTATCCAAATTGCATTATAGGGGGAATAAAAGAAACAGAACATATTGAGAAAATTAAGATGGATGGTGTACAAAGCTAAATTAATCTTCTTTCTGGGAACACATACTTTCTGCAGCTGAGTTGTTATGGCAATGGCGTCAATTAATAAACAAACGATTGTCAAAGGGATCAGCAACTTTACGAAGGACTGAAAGGTGCTATTTTCTTAGAGATGCTTATATACAATTTATAACTTGATGGTGGATGATTTTGAGAAGTTTTAATCTTCACAACAACATTTGTAAGTTGTAAATCATTTTCTGATGACATTTTAAGACAATCTTCACAAGAAATGACATGTAATTTAACTCGCATATAGCCTAAAGTCTGACTTGTTTTTTTGTTCGTTTTCCCTTCTATATTTTTCTTAATCGAAAATCTGATGCAAAGAGTGTTCATCTCTCTCTCTCTCTCTCCCCCTTCTCATTTTCTTCTTATTGCTCTCTCTCTCTCTTTTGCTCTGGGTGGTTCTCTCTCAGGGCCTTGTTCTGCTCTCTCGCCTGCGACTCCCCCTCTCACTCGTGGAGACATCCACCAGGCTCCCCTCCTATGGTGCTCGTCCGGATAGTGTTGAGAAGCACCGAGATGAGGCACCCAGTCCCCGACCTCTCACGACAAACATTGGTCCCTCTCCCTCTCTTATCTGCACTCGCTCCTCTCCTGCCCTTCAGCGTTGCCCGTGGCTGCTGGCCAGGTTAATCGCCTCCTCCTCCAGCCGCTTCTTCTCCCGAATCCACTCCGCCTGCTTCACTACCAGCTCCTTCCTAGGGCGGTTTGCTCCTCCTCCCTCTAGTTCCTCAACCACTTCTGCTTGCAGCACTGTGTTTCCTACTTTTTACTCTGTTGTGCCCTCTCCATGCTCGGCAACAGTTTGATGAAATGCTCGTCACAGCTTGTGCTATCCACTTCTTCTTTTGGATCGTTTTCAAAGCTGTCCAGTCCACTTTTGGTCCCTTGCTCTCATGTCGCGCTAAGTGGCATCTCATCGGCCTGCGGGGCCGTGCTGAGCTTAGGCTTTGAGAGGGTACAAACGCAGCTGCTTGGCTTCATTGTTTTTCTTGCTGGCCTTTTTGTTCATGCCCAGGGTTGGTCTTATGGCCACCCTCCCTCCACCTTAGACTTTGCGATCACCACATGGAGCGTGGGTTGATGATCCCAGTCTTTGTGGGATCAAGGCGGGTAACCCCCTTCCCCTTAATCGTTTGTTTTTAAAAGAAGCAGAACATATTGAGAAAATTAAGATGGATGGTGTACAAAGCTAAATGAATCTTCTTCCTGGGAACACAAACATTCTTCAGCTGAGTTGTGATGGCAATGGCGTCAATTAATAAACAAACGATTGTCAAAGGGATCAGCAACTTTACGAAGGGCTGACAGGTGCTATTTTATTAGAGATGCTTATACACAATTTATAACTTGATGGTGGATGATTTTGAGATGTTTTAATCTTCAAAACTACATTTGTGAGTTGTAAATAATTTTCAGATGAGATTTTAAGACAACCTTCAGAAGAAATGACATGTAATTTAACTCGCATATAGCCTAAAAGTCTGACTTGTTTTTTTGTTCGTTTTTCCTTCTATATTTTTGTTAATCCAAAATCTGATGCATAGAGTGTTCATCTCTCTCTCGCTCTCTCTCTCCCCCCCCTTCTCATTTTCTTCTTATTGCTCTCTCTCTCTCTCTCTCTTTTGCTCTGGGTGGTTCTCTCTCAGGGCCTTGTTCTGCACTCTCGCCTGCGACTCCCCCTCTCACTCGTGGAGACATCCACCATGCTCCCCTCCTATGGTGCTTGTCCGGATAGTGTTGAGAAGCACCGAGATGAGGCACCCCGTCCCCGACCTCTCACGACGAACATTGGTCCCTCTCCCTCTCTTATCTACACTCGCTCCTCTCCTGCCCTTCAGCGTTGCCCGTGGCTGCTGGCCAGGTTAATCGCCTCCTCCTCCAGCCGCTTCTTCTCCCGAATCCACTCCGCCTGCTTCACTACCAGCTCCTTCCTAGGGCGGTTTGCTCCTCCTCCCTCTAGTTCCTCAACCGCTTCTGCTTGCCGCACTCTGTTTCCTACTTTTTACTCTGTTGTGCCCTCTCCATGCTCGGCAACAGTTTGATGAAATGCTCGTCACAGCTTGTGCTATCCACTTCTTCTTTTGGATCGTTTTCATAGCTGTCCAGTCCTCTTTCGGTGCCTTGCTCTCATGTCGTGCTAAGTGGCATTTTATCGGCCTGCGGGGCCGTGCTGAGCTTAGGCTTTGAGAGGGTCCAAACGCAGCTGCTTGACTTCATTGTTTTTCTTGCCGGCCTTTTTGTTCTTGCCCGGGGTTGGTCTTATGGCCACCCTCCCTCCACGTTTGCCTTTGCGATCACGACATGAAGCGTGGGTTGATGATCCCAGTCTTTGTGGGATCAAGCCGGGTAACCCCCTTCCCCTTAATCGTTTGTTTTTAAAAGAAACAGAACATATTGAGAAAATTAAGATGGATGGTGTACAAAGCCTAATGAATCTTCTTTCTGGGAACACATACTTTCTTCAGCTGAGTTGTGATGGCAATGGCGTCAATTAGTAAACAAACGATTGTCAAAGGGATCAGCAACTTTACGAAGGGCTGACAGGTGCTATATTCTTAAAGATGCTTATATACAATTTATAACTTGATGGTGGATGATTTTGAGATGTTTTAATCTTCACAACTACATTTGTAAGTTGTAAATAATTTTCTAATGAGATTTTAAGACAACCTTCACAAGAAATGACATGTAATTTAACTCGCATATAGCCTAAAAGTGTGACTTGTTTTGTTGTTCGTTTTTCCTTATATATTTTTGTTAATCCAAAATCTGATGCATAGAGTGTTCATCTCTCTCTCTCTCTCTCTCCCCCCATTCTCATTTTCTTCTTATTGCTCTATCTCTCTCTCTCTCTCTCTCTCTCTCTCTCTCTCTCTCGCTCTGGGTGGTTCTCTCTCAGGGCCTTGTTCTGCTCTCGCCCCTGCGACTCCCCTCTCACTCGTGGAGACATCCACTATGCTCCCCTCCTATGGTGCTCGTCCGGATAGTGTTGAGAAGCACCGAGATGAGGCACCCCGTCCCAGACCTCTCACGACGAACATTGGTCCCTCTCCCTCTCTTATCTGCACTCGCTCCTCTCCTGCCCTTCAGCGTTGCCCGTGGCTGCTGGACAGGTTAATCGCCTCCTCCTCCAGCCGCTTCTTCTCCCGAATCCACTCCACCTGCTTCACTACCAGCTCCTTCCTTGGGCGGTTTGCTCCTCCTCCCTCTCGTTCCTCAACCGCTTCTGCTTGCAGCACTGTGTTTCATACTTTTTACTCTGTTGTGCCCTCTCCATGCACGGCAACAGTTTGATGAAATGCTCGTCACAGCTTGTGCTATCCACTTCTTCTTTTGGATCGTTTTCATAGCTGTTCAGTCCTCTTTCGGTGCCTTGCTCTCATGTCGCGCTAAGTGGCATCTCATCGGCCTGCGGGTCCGTGCTGAGTTTAGGCTTTGAGAGGGTACAATCGCAGCTGCTTGGCTTCATTGTTTTGCTTGCCGGCATTTTTGTTCTTGCCCGGGGTTGGTCTTATGGCCACCCTCCCTCCACCTTTGCCTTTGCGATCACTACATGGAGCGTGGGTTGATGATCCCAGTCTTCATGGGATCAAGCCGGGTAACCCCCTTCCCCTTAATCGTTTGTTTTTAAAAGAAACAGAACATATTGAGAAAATTAAGACGGATGGTTTACAAAGCTAAATGAATCTTCTTTCTGGGAACACTTACTTTCTTCAGCTGAGTTGTGATGGCAATGGCATCAATTAATAAACAAACGATTGTCAAAGGGATCAGCAACTTTACGAAGGGCTGACAGGTGCTATTTTCTTAGAGATGCTTATATACAATTTATAACTTGATGGTGGATGATTTTGAGATGTTTTAATCTTCACAACTACATTTGTAAGTTGTAAATAATTTTCTGATGAGATTTTAAGACAACCTTCACAAGAAATGACATGTAATTTAACTCGCATATAGCCTAAAAGTGTGACTTGTTTTGTTGTTCGTTTTTCCTTATATATTTTTGTTAATCCAAAATCTGATGCATAGAGTGTTCATCTCTCTCTCTCCCCCCATTCTCATTTTCTTCTTATTGCTCTATCTCTCTCTCTCTCTCTCTCTCTCTCTCTCTCTCTCGCTCTGGGTGGTTCTCTCTCAGGGCCTTGTTCTGCTCTCGCCCCTGCGACTCCCCTCTCACTCGTGGAGACATCCACCATGCTCCCCTCCTATGGTGCTCGTCCGGATAGTGTTGAGAAGCACCGAGATGAGGCACCCCGTCCCAGACCTCTCACGACGAACATTGGTCCCTCTCCCTCTCTTATCTGCACTCGCTCCTCTCCTGCCCTTCAGCGTTGCCCGTGGCTGCTGGACAGGTTAATCGCCTCGTCCTCCAGCCGCTTCTTCTCCCGAATCCACTCCACCGGCTTCACTACCAGCTCCTTCCTTGGGCGGTTTGCTCCTCCTCCCTCTCGTTCCTCAACCGCTTCTGCTTGCAGCACTGTGTTTCATACTTTTTACTCTGTTGTGCCCTCTCCATGCTCGGCAACAGTTTGATGAAATGCTCGTCACAGCTTGTGCTATCCACTTCTTCTTTTGGATCGTTTTCATAGCTGTTCAGTCCTCTTTCGGTGCCTTGCTCTCATGTCGCGCTAAGTGGCATCTCATCGGCCTGCGGGTCCGTGCTGAGTTTAGGCTTTGAGAGGGTACAATCGCAGCTACTTGGCTTCATTGTTTTGCTTGCCGGCATTTTTGTTCTTGCCCGGGGTTGGTCTTATGGCCACCCTCCCTCCACCTTTGCCTTTGCGATCACTACATGGAGCGTGGGTTGATGATCCCAGTCTTCATGGGATCAAGCCGGGTAACCCCCTTCCCCTTAATCGTTTGTTTTTAAAAGAAACAGAACATATTGAGAAAATTAAGACGGATGGTTTACAAAGCTAAATGAATCTTCTTTCTGGGAACACTTACTTTCTTCAGCTGAGTTGTGATGGCAATGGCATCAATTAATAAACAAACGATTGTCAAAGGGATCAGCAACTTTACGAAGGGCTGACAGGTGCTATTTTCTTAGAGATGCTTATATACAATTTATAACTTGATGGTGGATGATTTTGAGATGTTTTAATCTTCACAACTACATTTGTAAGTTGTAAATAATTTTCTAATGAGATTTTAAGACAACCTTCACAAGAAATGACATGTATTTTAACTCGCATATACCCTAAAAGTCTGACTTGTTTTTTTGTTCGTTTTTCCTTCTATATTTTTGTTAATCCAAAATCTGATGCATAGAGTGTTCATCTCTCTCTCACTCTCTCTCTCCCCCCTTCTTATTTTCTTCTTATTGCTCTCTCTCTCTCTCTCTCTCTCACTCTGGGTGGTTCTCTCTCTGGGCCTTGTTCTGCTCTCCCGCCTGCGACTCCCCCTCTCACTCGTGGAGACATCCACCAGGGTCCCCTCCTATGTTGCTCGTCCAGATAGTGTTGAGAAGCACCGAGATGAGGCACCGCGTCCCCGACATCTCACGACGAACATTGGTCCCTCTCCCTCTCTTATCTGCACTCGCTCCTCTCCTACCCTTCAGCGTTGCCCGTTGCTGTTGGCCAGGTTAATCGCCTCCTCCTCTAGCCGCTTCTTCTCCCGAATCCACTCCGCCTGCTTCACTACCAGCTCCTTCCTTGGGCGGTTTGCTCCTCCTCCCTCTCGTTCCTCAACCGCTTCTGCTTTTAGCAGTGTGTTTCCTACTTTTTTCTCTGTTGTGCCCTCTCCATGCTCGGCAACAGTTTGATGAAATGCTCGTCACAGCTTGTGCTATCCACTTCTTCTTTTGGATCGTTTTCATAGCTGTCCAGTCCTCTTTCGGTGCCTTGCTCTCATGTCGCGCTAGGTGGCATCTCATCGACCTGCGGGGCCGTGCTGAGCTTAGGCTTTGAGAGGGTCCAAACGCAGCTGCTTGGCTTCATTGTTTTTCTTGCCGGCCTTTTTGTTCTTGCCCGGGGTTTGTCTTATGGCCACCCTCCCTCCATTTTTGCCTTTGCGATCACCACATGGAGCTTGGGTTGAAAATCCCAGTCTTTGTGGGATCAGGCTGGGTAACCCCCTTCCCCTTAATCGTTTGTTTTGTCGTGTTGTAGTCAATTTCCTTTGCTCGCCTAAGGGGGGGCTCGTCAGGCTATGGCGTTGTCATTTAATTGGCAGTCTACCATCTTCAATTGTGTCTTCATCGGCTCGCTTCTGTTGCAAGATGCTCGCAGCATCCTCCAGGCATTCCTACCACCCGCGCGCTATTTGTTTCTCCTTTTGCATATGGGTGACTATTCCTTGCAGCCGAGCCTTCCCAAGGGGGTCTCCGTTGGTAGGCCGGCTCCCTCACCTTGGTGTGTCCCCTCTTCCCATCGTGCTTCTAGGCTACGTCGCCTTCTTCGGTCTGTCGCTTCTATCCTCGTCTGATGGGGCCATTGGTGGTGTCAGAGGTGTAATACCTTGAATGGCCACCGGGCTGCCACGTGTTCTTCTTGATGCCGTTTTCCTGCTAGTTAGAATGACTGGTGACTTTTCGGTCGACTGCATGGCTTTGCAGCTGTCGCTTCTGCCTTCTGGGTCTAAGTTCTTCTACCAGCTGCTTCTTAGTCGCCTACTTCGGATGCTAGCTCTTTCTTCTTTGACTCTATCAGACTTCCTTGGCATGGGCCTACCTGTTTTGGCACACGGGGTCTACCTTTCTCGGTAGCAGTCCCGTGGGTCTTTAGCCCATGTGGTCTGCTACACTAGTTTTTTTCACTTGTGGAGCTCTTGCCACCTCAACTCCGGCCTTTGCTTCCCTCACCGCTGGAGGTGGCCTTGCCTACTTGGTCGTGCCCTGCCTGCTCTCTGCCGTGCTCCCCCGAGGTGCTGCTTGTTGCTCTATCTGATCGTGGCATCATCCGTTCCTTTGCACTGTCACAGTCGGTTGCCCTCCCATCAGCAGGGGGTCGCCCCCTTGAGGTAACTGTTGTTGCTTGCTCTTTCTCGACTATGACCTCCGTTGCTTTGACCTCTGTCGATTCGTCTCCCATAGTCAGTCCATCTCCATTTGTTGCATGTTCCTTGCTCCTTACCCTTGTTACCGGCCCCCTTTTGCCACCCCCACCATCTAGGACCACCTCCTTTGCCCACCTGCCCGGTTTTCTTCTATTTCCATTGGCAGTTGCATTGTCACCAGCTTGCCTTCCCTGCGTGTACTACTCCCCGCACTCTGTTGCAGTGTTCTCGCAACCCCACCTGCTTGACCCTTCCCCCAATTAGCCCTGCCATCCCCCACCTCTCTTGTGTTGATGCTATTTCCCCCACCCTGCGTATTGATTCTGCGTCCATTGCCACCCCTCCGTCTTCTGCTCGGTTGCTTGGTCCCACCACCGGACCTTCTATTTGCCCGCTCTTGCCCGATAGGTTGCCACCTGTTTCTCCCTTGTTAGATGCTGAGCTAGGCATCTCCCTTTTGGATGCGCTTGCCTCTCTTAAGGTCACGCTTCCTCAGGAGTAGCTTGATTTCCTTCATTCTTCATTTGTTGCCACTGTTGCACCGGCCTCCCAGTCCCTTACTCAGTTGCGGTGGGAATTGCATAGGATTGGGGCTTCTGCAGCCTCCATCCTCCCTCTCGGTGCTGCTAGAGTGGCTAGACGTACGCCCCTTCACATGGTTTCTCCATGAGGGTTGTGTGTCAGAACGTGCGGGGCTTGGGAGCCCGTTATCGGTGTAGGTATCTCTCTTCTTGGGTGCGTCAGCATGGACCTTCCTTGCTTATCGTAGTTGACACCAAATTGTCTTTGATTTCTCACGCCTGTGTTTGTACTTTGTTGCGTCAACCGTCCTTTGGGTTTCTTCCAGCTAATGGTGCCCCTTGGGGCATCCTACTGGCCTGGTCTCCTCTTCTTACGAGGGATGTGGTGCATGTCGGTTATTACTCTATCTCGATCATTCTCAATGGTCTTTGGCTCATTGGCCCAGTCTTAGTTACTATTGGTCTCAATTCTCAATGGTTTTTTGTTAGCGACCGACACCCACCGCTTTTATTAACGACTTTTCAAAATATTTTTATAAAAAACTTAACAACCTCAATATTAATTAGTTTTGAATAATTTACTGTGGAAGTTTAATATCCACCTAGGTGTTAATTTCCAATCCCGCTACAAATTAAATAAACTAAACATGCCAAATTGTTTTGTTCAGACAACAAGAAAGAGATGCTTCTAAATTTATTTGGGAAAAAATAAAAAGAATTAAGGGACGTACCGTTGTAGATGCATATTAATTATTAGTATATAGCTTATACTCTTCCTTTAAGCACCAAATTAGTTATATATCTTCAGGAATTTCTAGACCTAAATATTGCTCTTTTATTATTATGGCACCGTATTAGAGTAAAACTAGGTAAGTGATTTACAGTTTCTTACATAACAGATTATGTGCTTTTCACAGGGATAAACAATAGGCTATATAGCAAAATATTAACAAAAAAATTAACAAGTATTTGTCTTAATAGAACTAAACTCAGCAATATTTGCAATTATTTGCTGCATTAAGAATAAAATTCACATGAAATGGAGGCGCTTTGTGCGTTACTCTCTTTCACTTAAAAACGTGGGGAAACAACCTGCTCCCGAAATGACAAAGGTAGGAGGCGTACCCTGAGCAAGCTGTTGCTGCAACCACATCCAAATGGGGGCACTAATTGGGACTTGTTATATATGCACTCTTTTAATATATTTTAAGATAGTATTTAATTAACTTTTTTATATGTTGCATTTTCAGAAAAATATGACTTTTAATTTATAATGCTGTTCGAAATTTCACAATTCATTCAACCAAATCACTGATAAATCGTCTGCATCTGAACTGCTTGCAAATCACAATTGTAGAATCATATTTTTTTATGGAACATAATACCCCGCATAATGTCTAGGAAGGAGAACTTAAATTAATTCATGTATTATTGCACCGCAAACTACTCCATACATCAGATTCTGGTACATCATTGACCGATTTTGGCATAACAAGGCCATCTCAGGAATGCTCCAGCCACATTGTCAGCCCTTTTATTTGCAATCACCTGAAAAGGGAAGATGGGGATGAGAACTTGGGAAAGTTTCCCAAATAATGCATACTATTGACTTATTCCAGCTTATGTTAAGTAATTTGAAAGTCTTGTCTCACTACTACATGAAGCTGAGAGATTCAATATATGGTTTCAAGAACAAATATGCACACAAAAACATTTAATAGGAAAAGTACAACATTCATGAATATGAGAGAGAGTTTTGTCTGCCGCTTTGCGTATGTAACGAGCGTAGGCTGGATGTGGACCATACTACAAATATGCACATTTTCTTTCACACCCAAACATTGCATATGCATATACATGAGATAACAAATAGGTATGAAATAACAAATAAGTAAGAGATTATGTTTATGAGAAAACAAAACATTTATGAGATATGAGTTAATGGACAGACCGATGGATATATGAGGTAACACTAAACATAAGTATGAGTTGATCTTTATGAGATAATAAAACACATGTACGATAATGAGATAATGGATGGATGTATCAGATAATACTAAACATAAATATGAGATAATGCTTTTGTGAAAATAAATTATTTATAAGATAATGAGATAATAGACGGATGTTTGAGATAATGTTAAACTTAAGTATGAGATAATGTTTATGAGATAAAAAAAATATTTATAAAATAATGAGATAACGTTATGGGGAGGACAAAAAAACAAAAAAGCTTTTTTTTACTACTTAAAGGGGTATCTTAACCATAAAGATATATATATACACTGATAAATTTTATCTTTACCAAATCCTAAAATTTTCTTTTTGTGGTCTTCCTTTTTCTCCCTACAAAGAGTTTCTTTTTTTTAATAATCATGGGCATGTTTTGTCATTATTAAAAATGGCTTAAAAATTTCATACACAGGTAACCAGTTTCGCATAAATGTTAGTATGCATGCATGCAATAGTTATCATGTATATGAAATTATTGCAAATATGTTTTAGTTCCGCTTATTAAGTAATTGTGGGTATTATGTATTCTGGTATTATGTTTGTCCAAATTTAGTTGGTCATTTAGAAAATCTAGTAGGGTCATAGGAGGGAGAAGCTCCCTTAGTGTTTTTATTAGAGCTCCTTTCATAGGGTCTTTCGTTTCTCTCTTTCCCCTGTCTATGCTTCTAGGAGACAATGCAACAATTGTGAGGAAGTAAGGCCCCCACCCTGAATGATGATCCCAGAGATGCCAGTGGAGACCACGAGGTGGTCCTTGATCCAGGGAACCGACAGGGAGGAGTCCAATGTCTCCAAGCAGGAGGCTTCAAGGGTAGGTGATTGTGAAGGGGTTGTCTCACATACTCAACTTTAGAGCAGCTGCAATCAATGCGGCAATCCAACTCTCAAATATGGTAAAAGCTATCAATAGGCATGCGATGGAAACCTATGATGACCAAGAAGAATTAGAAGTGCGTACAATTAGTGGGCATCCCCATGTCATCATTTTTGAGGAAGATCTAGAGGAGACGAAGAAATCCTACAAATACATTACCATAGCCTACTTCCCAGGTGGAGCAAATAGGAGATCAATGGACCTTGGCTTCTTTATCGTTGGACTACTCTCTCCCTGATATGAGATTCACTACCTTCACTTTTCCTTTGTTGTTAATGGTCATTACCTAGTAAAAGTAGATTCTAGTGAAGAACTTATTGTCATTATGAGGAAACAGGCATAGCGAGTGGGAGGTCAACTGCTTGCGAGTAGATGGGTCCTTATAATGGACCTCTATATTGGGGAGTCCCTTGAAATCCCCTAGTGAGTAGAGACTTCTTGTTTGGTGTCCATCCTATGGAACAAACGGGTGTAGCCAGGGTGCTGGGTGGGGAGTGAATGGAAGTCGATCCCTTCACAAAGGTTGAACTGCAGATAGGATATGCTCGAATTTGTGTGGAGATACTACTTTCCTTAATGTTCCGTCCAATGGTGGAGTTGAAGTGTGGCAATTATGATGATGTCCGATCACAAAGAGTTGAATGAAAAGCACAAATAAAATTTTGCTCAAGATGCAAGACAATGTCTCACTTAATGCAGGACTATAATGTAAAACTCCCAATGCTTCCAACATCAAGGAGTTTCAGCTCAATGCATTGTGCAATAGCATTTACATGATCATTTCAAAAGTCATGGCAGCTAGAATGGAAAAGATCCTCATTAGAACTGTTAATCATTATCAAGGAGCATTTCTGCCTAATAAACATATTCATGAATAGGTTTGGATGCAACTAGATGGTTAATATCTTAGCTAACCATAACTGCCAATCAATGCTTCTGAACCATGATATGTCAAAGGTGTATGACAAAGTTAAATGAAACTTCATTAGGAAAGCCCTACACCTCCTTGGTTTTTGTGATAATTGGGTTTCTAAGGTAATGACATGTGAAGAAACAAATTCATATGCTCTCATTATTAACGGAAGAAATGATTTTTTTTTTAATTTTTTTTATAGTCAGAGGGGGCTTTAGCAGGGAGATCCCGTCTCCTTCTATCTTTTTCACAGTTGTGGTTCAATTTTTTTTCTTTTGCGTAGGCTCAAATGGTCGGCTCTCAATATGAAAATCAAATTTTCTAAATTCAGAGGGGTTTAGGCGAATATTCTAGGTATCTTTTATGTAGGTGCAATGATTTTTTGTAGGGTGATAAAATAGAGTGGGAGAAGTTTGAAATATCCTTAGAGAATTGGAAAGTGAAGCTGGAATGCTAGTGAATAACAAGAAATCTACATTCATCCTGTTTTATGTTAATGAACGTAGAATTTAGTTTACTTCCAAAACCCTCAGTTGAGAGTTGACTCTCTCCAAAACTTACCATGGCCTCTCTCTATTCTTGAAGAAAATGAACCCTAAAAGCTTGTGTCTGCCTTGTTGGGAAAGTGGAGAAAAGTAGGATGAAAAAAAAAATCCTTTGATACTCTGATATACAATATTTCCTTGTTATGTTTTGAATCAAATCATCAGCTACTAGATGATAGCTTTCTGACTGGCCAGGTCTATTATGGTAATGGTTGAAAGATTGTGCTGTCATTTTCTATAGGCTGACATTGAGAACAAAAAAAAGCCCCTCATCAGCTAAAAGACCTATGTTACCCTCTAAAGGAAGCCAGTGTTCCGGTTTGAAATTCACATTTCCGATACAAAGCACACATGATCTTTTTGCTCTTCTAGGCAAGAACAACCAGCTTGTTGTGGGCATTGTTTGTGCGAAACAAATATTTAAAGACTGATAGTATGTTGACGTGTCATGTAAAGTCCCAGTGTTCCTGATTATGCAAAAGCATCTTGTGGGGTTGGAATGACATTAATCATCTGATTCAATGGATGGTGGATAATAGCAAGACCACCCATTTATCGTCAAAGAGTTGGGATTGGGCATAGTAGAATACCTTATTTATAATAAAAACGTTCTCTTTTACAACTTGATCCTAGAGGCCTCCCTTTATGAGATGAACAGTATTCACAAACAAGAGACTAGTCAAAATTGAACTCACATTGGATTTCATATGCCATTCAGCATACTAGTTTCCTTTATGACAAGGACATCTTGATCATGGGAGACAAAGAAGTAGCAACGGTCCACCACCCAGGCACCTATGAAGTGAATTGTCTTCACAAGGTATTAGACAAAAGTAAACTTATAATGTGAAAGAATGTTGCCATTTCTAGAGCTAAATGGTGCACCTTTTTTGGCTATGGAGGTATATATAATGACTTATGATAGAACACAAAGAGTTGGCTATGCCTTAGCCAACCAATGTGTGATCTATGATAGACAAATTGAAACAGAAGATCATGTCTTTATACACTATTGATGTGCAAAGAAATGGTGAAGGTACTTGGGCATAAGTTTGATGTAAACATCCCAAAATGAAGAAGTGTCCAAGAGGCAACCCATTGATGGTGGAAGAGATCTCTATAGTAAAATGGTCTTAGCTTGTCTAGCGTCTTAGTCTACCCATGACCTTTGGGGATATTTAAGAAGTTAAGAAACAACATCTTCTCTGACACTGATGCTAACATCAATTGGGAGATCACTGGCAAATTATGGGTGCACATCATGAATGTCATTGGCAGATCCTCATGGTTTTAGCATACGGAGGAGGTGTGTTGTTGGATGACTTTATCCATAAGCCTATACCCTTGGCCTTATTAGAGGTATTGGCATTTATTATGCAATCAGCAATTCTTGTCCTCACGCGACCATGAAAAGGCATGGGAAAATGGGATATGGCTTGTCCTTGTTGAATGCACATAGCATGAGATTTTCCTTTCTTCGAAGCAACACCTCCTTAGACACGTTGCATTTGGATGCCGTAAGGAACATAATCTAATGGAAAATCCCTTGGGTACCAAACCTAGGTAAGTAGGGAGCCCTTTTGTGCTGTTTGAGATAACCAATTTTGTCTCTTTTATGTGTGTCCCTTTCTATTACTATCTCTTTATTTTTTATCAATCAAAGGGTTACATTGGAATTGGCCCTTAAGTGAAGAAGTTGGAAAGTGTTTCTAACAATTGGCATGCTCAAAAATAGAAGATAGACTCAGTTGCAAAACAATAAATGACTTAGATAATGAGCACTGACCCCTACTCAACCTCATTAACCTAGGACAAAAGGATAACCTTGACCAATTGAGTTCGAAGTCATGCCACCTTGGCCTATTGAGTAGCTCGGACCATATCATGGCTAGGCCAAATAATCCATTCTTTGTTGGCTATACACATGCTACCAAATACATATAAAAACTTCACATACAAATGCATGCTTGGGAACTTTCTTTAACAGTTAACAAAAGTCAAGGAGGCATCAAAAAATATTTCCTCATGAACTCAATTTTAAATGGAAAAGTCTATTACAAACCCACATTTGAAATTTCAAATAAATAGACAAAATGGAATCGATTTTCAAACCTAAGAACCTTGGTTTTGAACATAAAATATTTTTGTTTTCAATTTTGTATAAAATGGGGCGAGAAACCCCCTTATGTAATTATTTTAAGAAAATTGAGGCTGCTTAAAAAGTTTTAAAAAGCTACAACTGTTATTTAAAAAGTTCAACAAATTAGTGGGGTCTTTCATGGTTGCAGCCCTATTTAAAACATTTGTAAAAAGTATGGACGGATTCTAAATTATTTCATAAAGGTGTAACACCCCTTATTGGCACAATTTTCCTAATTTTCCCTCATCTTTTCCCTCCTTTTAATTTTTCTAAGGGTTAAATGGTGAACTAAGAAAGTGGGGCCATGCTCTGACCATCTATTGTTTGCGAGTCCTACTATGACTCTAACCACTAGCGAGGTCACCAACAGCACTCTGCTGGTCAAACCCATGGCTTTTTCTCACTCGATTTGTCCTCATTCTAAGGCTTTCACCATTCACAAGTTGAACCTTAGCCGAACAAAGACTCCCTCCCTCTTAAGTAAGGCAAAACAAGGGAGGCTACACAACTTCAACACCCTGCTTGATTCTCTTTTTCTTTTCCTTTTAATATCTATTATAGGTTTAAAGAGCCTTGCTACGAAGTCACAATAAAGGAGGTAAATGAGAGAGAGGTAACCAAATATTAACTTACAAGGTTTCAGCCTAAGTATGGCTTAAGTCTACAATACATCCTCACTAACTATTCTTCCAACTTGTGATAAAAGAGTGAGTGGTACAATTATTTTGTGTGAGTCGAAGTTTACAAAATGTACAGTGAGCCCTTTTAGCTTTTGACAATTTTTTTTTCTTTCCTTATAAGATATGTGATCCAAAATTTTCCTTTTAGATTTGATATGATTTCTACTTTTAAAAGGGTTTTCCTTGGGTTAAGTTTGCCACATGGATTTCACTCTTCTCTTTATTTTATCTTTTATTTTTTTTTGCTTTCCATGGGTTAAGTTTGCCACATGGGTTAAGCTTGCCACCGTCAATGACTCCCTTTTCCTAATTGTCTGTAATTTTTCTTTCATCTGTTCTCCAATGTCCCCATGCAAGCTAATCACTCAGCAAGAAAAGAAAGGCCCCACGGATTTGAAGAAAAAAATTTACAATTGTTTGTCTCAATAGAAATAAAATCAGGTTATTAGCTGCGTTAAGAATAAAATTCACATGAAATGGACGCGCTTTGGACATTACTCTCTTTCACTGTAAAACATGGGGAAACAACCTGCTCCCTAAATGATAAAGGTAGGAGGCGTACCCCCAACAAGCTGTTGCTGCAACCAGATCCAAATGGAGGCACTAATTGGAACTTGTTATATATGCACTGTTTTAATATGTTGCATTTTGAGAAAAATATGATTTTTAATTTTTAATACTGTTCAAAATTTCACGATTCATTCAACCAAATTGGAGATAAATCATCTGCATCTGAACTGGTTGCAAATCACAATTGTAGAGTCAATTTTTTTGATGGAACATAATACCCCGTATAATGTCTAGGAAGGAGAACTTAAATTAATTCATGCATTATTTCACCGCAAACTACTTCATACATCAGATGGTCCAAGTAAATGACATGTATACGGTAAACATCAAAATAAGTTACCAACACACTGAGAGTTCAAAATTATAAGACCCACTTTGTAAGCTTTATTGATTTCCTTCTTTCCTACCCACCTACAGATCCACATTTTACAGGTAACTCAGTCATTTTCTAATGCACTACTGTCATTTAAAACATCTCATTATTCATCCTTCAATTTTATTGATTTTGTCAAAGCCATTGTTTTGCAAAACGTTGCATTTTTGGATGCATGTTCAATGTGAACATCACGTTTTTGTAGCAGTAATGCAAGGTGTATGTATATCTAGATTTGATTGCTGCATTTAAAGATCATTTCATATCTTCAAATGCTATGGATGGAACATGGTTTTATTTTTTATTTTTTCACAATCCTACTTCAAAAGTTGCAATGAAAAGGATGGCGCATAACATGAAAAAATAAAAAAATTTACGTCAAGCAAGCAAAAAGTCATGTGGAACCATGTGTCAAGTGTTTCAAGTAATATTTATTTCAAAGACATTATTACATTAATTAATGTACAATATTGTTAGAAAAAAACATTAAAGATGGTGTGAACCTAAACTTTTGAGACCAATTTTTTTTATTGAAGGCAAATTTTTTATTGAAGACATAGCAAAGGGAAATCACTTTTCGAACATCCATAATTTTTATACTATTAAGCATCATTACAAACTATATTGACAAGAAACCACTATTATTTAGAAGAACTGAACAAGCCAACCGAGTCAAATCTTAGAATAAAAGGCATAAAATTCTCCTGATTCTAGTCCTTAAAATTCTGGTAGATCATTGACCGGTTTTGGCATAACAAGGCCATCTCTGGAATGCTCCAGCCACATTGCCAGCCCTTTTATTTGCAATCACCTGAAAAGGGAAGTTCGGGATGAGAACTTGGGAAAGTTTCCTAAACAATGCATACTATTGACTTATTCCAGCTTATGTTAAGTAATTTGAAAGTCTTGTCTCAAACCTACATGAAACTGAGAGATTCAATATATGATTTCAAGAACAAATATGCACACAAAAACATTTAATAGTGAAAAGTACAACATTCAAGAGTATGAGAGAGAGCTTTGTCTGCCGCTTTGTGTATGCAACGAGTGTACGCTGGATGTGAACCATACTACAAATATGCAAATTTCATTTCATGTCCAAACATTACATATGCATGAGATAACAAATAGGTATGAAATAACAAATAGGTAAGAGATAATGTTTATGAGAAAACAAAACATCTATGAGATATGAGTTAATGGATATATGAGGTGACACTAAACATAAGTATGTGTTGATCTTTATGAGATAATAAAACACTTGAAAGATAATGAGATAATAGATGGATGTATCAAATAAGACTAAACATAAATATCAGATAATGCTTTTGACAAAATGAGATAATGAGATAATAGGCGGATGTTTGAGATAATGTAAACCTAAGTATGAGATAATGTTTATGAAATAAAAAAAAATATTTATGAGATACTGAGATAACGTTATGAGCAGGACAAAAAAACAAAAAAGCTTGCCAAGGGATGATTTCAAAGATGCCCGCAATGCACTTATTGCCAAGGCCTTGGTCATACTAGGGATAAGTGCCACAAACTTCATGGTTATCCCGCTGTTTTCAAGCCAAACTGACAGAAACAGGGAATGCGAAATGACAAAACCGTTTAATGCTGCAATGTCTATTAAAGAAAATATAATTGTGGCTGTCATTGTTAGAGCAGGAGTTTCCAATCATGCACAGACACTGTGAACACTCCCTACCGAGCGATATCGAATGCTCATTGAAGAAAAGAAAATCTAATGTTGATCACGATAAAGGGAAAGAGATTATGCCAGCAATGTCCAAAGATGTTAGAATCAATTATAAAAGGAATGAATTTAAATTGAGTATCAATCAAGATCCTAAAAACTTGGATGTAGATAGACATGGCTGACATACTATTTGACTCTTGTATCCCTTCCATTGTGCGTGTTGAAATTTCTTGTATTTGAGTGAAGAAATAAGGAAAGAGAGTTGCTTACCATGGACGTAGGTCGAGCTTGACCGAACCACACTATCTTGTGCATGTTTGTTTTCTCTCTCTCTCTCTTTACTTTTACATGGTATCAAAGCCAGAGAGAGGAATTTCCTGTGTGCTTCTGTTGAAATGGTTCTGAAGGAGGCTCGTTATGGTAATGCTATTCATGGTATTTCCATGATTAGTTGGATAGTGTTACCTATATTAAAAGTTGCCCACCACGGATTGCCATTAATTTTTCTTTCCATGTTTTCTTGCTTTGTAACTGTTATATTCACTCACGTTAAATAGTGATTGTAGAGTGAAACAACAATATAGAGAAAATATATAATACGAGCTCTCCCATGCTTCTGGTGGATGTAGACATACATGCCGAACCATTATATTATGTGCTTTCTCATTCCTCTCCCTAATCTTTATGGAATCAGAGCCAGGTTACTATTGAAAGGGAGTATTCCATGTCGTCCACTACTTAACAGCATTTGTTGTTTTCTAAAGGCTCCGTTGATCAGAGCTGTCACCGGCAAAACGACATTTATTTCATTGTGGGAGGCTCAGCAGAAATCAGAGTATTGTTATTCATCTCTGTGATCGATTTGGGGGAAAGCCCCAACTTCTAGAGAAGGAGAATCATGAACGCCACTGGTGTTCAGAGACTGCGATTTTCAACAAATTCAGATGGGGAACATTTCTTCGTGGAGGCTCCGTTGGTGCTGATTTTTGGGGTGTCCCTTTCCCTTCATCTTGTTGACCATCAGTCCAAATTTCATGGCAAAGGCTGCCTGGGTGATTTTCTACGATGTCCCCAAAATTTTTGGTATTTTGAGTACTCCAGAAAAATGAGATCTTATTTTGAAAATGAGAGAGAAAGGGACTCGCCCGTCGGCATGAGGATCAACCATTCCCGGTGCTTTTAACGGGGGTAATCAATGCAAGGGCTATGTGTATTATCGATGCATTTCATTTTAGCTTAAACATCTTTTTCATTCTATATGTGGTGTAGTGTTTGAGAAAAATGTTGAAAGTTTGATGTTTCGGACTTTTGAAGAGATTCTTGAAGAATCACTTGAGAGTGTAGAACATTTTTATTTGAGAAAATCTTAACAAATGTTGTTTGAAATCATTTGAAGATCGTTTTTTGGATATCATTTTGGTATTCTCTTAAGACTTTATGTAGGTTTGAGATTTTGCTCTAATTCAGTTACCACCTAGTTAAGATTCATCTCCTCTTGGTGGTGCCTTTGATCATAAGTGTTGTTAAGTGAGTGTAATGCATGAATGCATTGATCCTATATGATTAAAGCATTCCTACCACAACATTCATCTAAAAACATGCCTACCACAACATACATCAAAGATTTTTGTTTTTATAGTTAATATAAATGTTTATGAAGAAAGAAAAGTTTTGAAAATTGATTGGGGTTGTAGACCATCAAGCATTAATCCAATATTTGGTCATTACTTGAGTTTTGGTATTGGTGAAGTCAGTAAATGAAAATGATCTTAAACCATGGGAGAAAAATATTTGAAAGGATGGAGAAGATGAAATGCTCCCTTTGGAAGAAAGAGAGATAGAGAAAGAGATTTCAATTATCTTTAAATGGAAGATTTCAAAAGAAGGACAAGATGCATATCTCTATATGTATGCATATACGTGTATAAGCTTTTGACAATGAGGTCTTAATTTAAGTAGAGAAAGAAAATAGGCTTTTAAAAGAAAGAGAGGAAGATAGAAAAGATGCACATACATGTGTAAATACTAGCACATATACACATATACAAAAGTTGGTAAAAATGACATTGATTTGAATAGAATGAGAGATTTTAAAGGAAAAGAAATAGATAAATTTCTTATATATATATATATATATAAGAAATTTGTAGATGAAGGCATTCAACTTGAAAAGAGAAATAAAAGATTCTATAGAGAGAAAATAAGACATTTATATATATATGCATTCATATAAGTATTAAAATAAAATACAGAAGCATAGAGAGAGGAAAATAAAAGGAATCATCATGTGGGCTTATATGTATATAACATGTATATACATGTGTGTCTTCATGAGATAGAAATCAAGAAATGAAAAATAATGACCGACTTCAAATTTGAAGTAGGCCGGAGGGAAGCTTGGACTCATGCAAGATCCTCAGCTATGTCTCCAAAGCCAAATCGGAAAAGGTTCCTTTGAAAATATTTTGGAAAACAAGATTTCAAAAATTTTTATATATGAACATATAAACATAATCATTTCCTTAGTTACAAGGAAATATGTTTCTTTCACCATTGGGTATGGAAGAAACTTAAACCACATGATAAGTTGCTCATTAGAGTTCCAAATGGGATGATTAAAAGGAAACTAACGCAAAATGACATGAAAATACATATTAACATCTATATATTTGTGAGGGTTTTCCCCGGGTTGGACAAGTCCCAACCTCAAAAATTAACATGGAATAAAGAGTCCCAAACCATACTCTCATTCTCACCGTGTATTCACATATAAATGGAAAATCAAATAACTATGCATGGATAATATCAAAGCAATACTTAAGAAAGGAGAAAGAGCATCATTCAACCATAACGTGAATTATTATCTCATCCTCTAATGTTCAAAGGTGCACTCGAGCATACCTTTTGACTCTAAAATAGAGGTTGATAGGTATCTCATATGGCCATGGGGAGATGAGGAAGAGAAAAAATAGGGGAAGCAAAGCAAGACTATATTCAAGAAATGACATAACATGTTTCAAGCATAAAATGAAAAATTATATCATCTTCTCATGCTCCCGGTGCACTCAAGAGTAGCTTCTTGACTCTAAAATAGAGATTTGAAGGCTATCTTATATGGCCACGGGTAGATGAAGAAAAGAGAAATTAAGGAAATAACAACCAGGCTACATTCAAGAAAAGAAAGAATGATTCAATCATGAAATGGAATATTACTTCACCTTCTCATGCTGCCGGTGCACTCAATAATAGCTTTTTAACTCCAAAATGAAGATTTCAAAACAATCTTGTATCGTCATGGGGAGATGAAGAAGGGAAGGAACAAGAAATGAAATGAGAGAGATGATGACTACAAACCTCTAATGAGAATGACTTTTGGGAAAATGTGCTTGGATGATCCTAAATCCTCTTTGAGTGAAGCTCCAAGATGATGCCTCTAAGAGAGTTGTAGCTTGATAAAGTTTGCTCCCAGTTGGAGAAAAAAAGAAAAATGGAAAGAGGAAGAAAGCTAAGGGAAAAACTCTAAGTCTTCAAAGGAGAATGTACTAGAGTTTCTCCAAGGGCTAGCTCATGCTCAAGAGGAGAGATTGTGGGGGTATTTATAGAGAGTTTTGGAGACAAAACTTTCAGGATGTCCACTGTACATGAGGATACACCATCCCTGCAAATGTTGCTGTTGTCTCAAAGATGTGTACAATGAGCTAGAATCAACAGATTAATTGGCACCATTTTGGGGATTTTGTTCAGTCTTGTTAGCAACTGCCATGCACCACTTTTATTAACGACTTTTCAAAATATTTTATAAAAAACTTAATAGCCTCAATATTAATTAATTTTGAATAATTTACTGTGGAAATTTAATATCCTCCTACGTGTTAATTTCCAATCATGCTACCAATTAACTAAGATAAACATGGCAAATTGTTTTGTTCCGACAACAATGAAGAGATGCTTCTATATTTATTCAGAAATTAGTATATGTCTTTTATTGTTCCTTTAAGCACCAAATTAATTATATATCTTCAGGGAGTTCTAGACTTAAATATTGCTCTGTTAATATTATGGCAACATATTAGAGTAAAACTAACTAAGTGATTTACAGGTTCTTACGTAACAGATTATGTGGTTTTTACAAGGATAAAAAATAGCATATATAGCAAAATATTAACAAAAAAATTTACAACTGTTTGTCTCAATAGAAATAAATACAGCAATATTTGCAATTATTTGCTGCGTTAAGAATAAAATTCACATGAAATGGAGGCACTTTGGGCGTTACTCTCTTCCACTGTAAAACATGGGGAAACAAATGGAGGCTCCCAAAATGGTAAAGGTAGGGGCATACCCCCAGCAAGCGGTTACTGCAACCAGATCGCAAAGGGAGGCACTAATTGGGGCTTGTTATATATGCACTGTTTTAGTATATTTTAATATAATGTCTAGGAAGAAGAACTTAAATTAATTCATGCATTATTGCACCCCAAACTACTCCATACATTAGATGGTCCGAGTAAGTGACATGTCTATGATAAACGACAAAATAAGTAACCAACACATAGAGAGTTCAAAATTTTGAGACCCACTTTGTAAACTTAACTGATTGCCTCCATCCCTACCCAATTAGTATTACCTTTTAGTACTGGTTCATCATTTTAACCACTCAGATCCACATTTTATAGGTAACTCAATCGTTTTCTAATACACTATTCTCATTTGAAACATCTCATATTTCATCCTTTAATTTTATTGATTTTTTCGAAGTTATTTAATTGCAAAACGTTGCATTCCTGGATACATGTTCTATATGAACACCACGTTCTCGTTGCAGTAATGCATGGCGTATTTATGTCTATATTTGATTGCTGCATTTAAAGATCGTTTCGTATTTTAAAAGGCTATTATTGGATCATGGTTTTTTTTTTCACAAAACAACTTGAAAGTCGCAATGAGAAGGATAGCATGGAATCATGAAAAAACAAAAAATTTACATCAAGCAAGAAAAGTCATGCGGAAGCATCTGTCGAGTGGTTTGTATCGAGTAATATTTATTTCAAAAACACTATTGCATAAATGAACGTACAATATTGTTAGAAAAAAAAAATTAAAGATTTTGCGAACCTAAACTTTTGTGACCAATTTATTGAAGGCAATTTTTTTTTGTTGAAGACATAGCACAAGGAAATAATTTTTCAAACATCCTAATTTTTATACTAGTAAGCATCACTACAAACTATATTGACAACAAACCACTATTATTTAGAAGATAAACTGAACAAACAACCCAGTCAAATCTTATAATAAAAAGCATAAAAGTTCTCATTATTCTAGTCCTAAAAATTCTGGTACATCTTGGAATCGTTTTGGCATAACAAGGCCATTCCAGTAATGTTCAATCCACATCGCCAGCCCTTTTATTTGCAATCACCTGAAAAGGGAAGATGGGGATGAGAAATTGGGAGAGTTTTCCATACAATGGATACTATTGACTTATTCCAAATTATGTTAAGTAATTTGAAAGTCTTGTCTCACTACTGCACGAAACTGTGAGACACAATATCTGGTTTCAAGAACAAAAATGCAAACAGAGACATTTAACAGTGACAAATAAAACATTCATGAATATGAGAGAGAGTTATGTGCCACTCCGTGTATGTAACCAGCATGCGCCAGATGTGGACCATACTACCAATATGCACATTTTCTTTCATGCCCAAACATTACATATGCATGTGCATGAGATAACAAATAGGTACGAAATAACAAAGAAGTATGATATAATGTTTATGAGACAATAAAATATTTATCAAATAATGATATAACAAACAGACAAACGGATGTATGAGATAACACTAATTGTTTATGAGATAACTAAAGATTTATGAGATTATGAGATAACAGATGGATGTATGAATGTAGATTGATAATGCCTTTCCAATGCTTGTCTTGAATTCACTTATGCTTGGCGTGAAAACTCCTTAACCAGCACTATTTTTTACATGTATAACCACTTTTAAAGCAACTTCCCAATTATTATTGCAAAGTTTTTCCATATAACTGTTTTATACATTCACTGAAATAAGCATGTCAGACCATGTAATTGTTAGGTAGTTTAGTTTCTCTACTAATCTCATATACTTTGTATCATCTATGATACATTCTCAGTCATTTTTAGGCAGATGTATGTGTTCTTTCATTGGTTTGTCAACAGACTTTGCATCTATATGACCAGGTTTTTCAATAATATCCACAACATACTTCCTTTGTGCTACATGAATTCCCAATTTGCTTCTTGCAAGTTCAAGACCTAAGAAAAATTTCAGTTTTTCGAAATCTTTCATATGCAAAATCTAAGTAATTCTTGAACTTGTTGATCTCTTCATCCTTATTTCTTATATGACAAGGTCATCTACATAGACCAAGACAATAATAAAACTCTCACCTTCAGAGTGTGAATAGCAAGTAACTAACCTTTGATTGTAGAAACCCATAGCTTCTAAGCACAATAGAGAACTTGATAAACCAGTTTTGTGAAGCCTATTAGGGTCTATAGGTTGATTTGTTCGATTTACAAATTCTATTTTTCCCCTGTAAGCCATATCCTTTAGGTAGAACAACTTCAAGCAAGCCACCATGTAAAAATGTATTGTAGACATTCATCTGATATGGGCTCCAATTCAATTTTGTGGCAATGCTAAGCATCTCACAAACACTAATTTGGTAACTAGCACCTAAGTTTCACTATAGTTCAGCCCCTCTATTTGCCCATATCATTTTAGTACCAAGCATGCCTTGAACCTTTCAATAGTTCCATCTGATATATGTTTCATCCAATATACCCACTAGCAACCAATTGATCCAACACTAGGTGGACAATGAGTAAGAGCCCATGTTCTCTTGTCTTCTAATGCTTTAGCTTAAGCTCCCATAGATTAATGCTAGAACTCGTGCTTTACTACTTAATATGATAGAGGTTAAGACAAATGTGAAATGATAAGCCAAGATGATTCACGAGTAAGAGAAAGCCTTTGAAAGGATATAGAATTGGAAACAAGATGAATAACCTCTTCTCAGGGCCTTTGTGGTTCTCTCTCAGGGCCTACCAACGGAGACCACCTTGGGAAGCCTCGGCTGCAAGGAATAGTCACCCATCTGCAAAAGGAGAAACAAATAGTGTGCGGGTGGTAGGAATGCCTGGAGGACGCTGCGAGCGTCTTGCAACAGAAGTGAGCTGACAAAAACACAATTGAAGATGGTAGACTGCCAACTGAATGACAACGCCATAGCCTGACGGACCGGACCCCCTTAGACGAGCAAAGAAAATTGACTACAGCACGACAAAACAAACGACTAAGGGGAAGGGGGTTACCGGCCTGATCCCACAAAGACTGGGACCACCAACCCAAGCTCCATGTGGTGATTGCAAAGGCAAAGGAGGAGGGAGGGTGGCCATAAGACCAACCCCGGGCAAGAACAAAAAGGCCGACAAGAAAACCAATGAAGCCAAGCAGCTGTGTTTGGACCCTCTCAAAGCCTAACATAAGCATGGCCCCGCAGGCCGATGAGACGCCACTTAGCGCGACGTGAGAGCAAGGCACTGAAAGAGTTCTGGACAGCTATGAAAACGATCCAAAAGAAGAAGTAGATAGCACAAGCTGGATCGAGCATTTCATCAAACTGTTGCCGAGCATGGAGAGGGCACAACAGAGCAAAAAGTAGGAAACACAGTGCTGCAAGCAGAAGCGGTTGAGGAACGAGAGGGAGGAGGAGCAAACCGCCCAAGGAAGGAGCTGGTAGTGAAGCAGGCAGAGTGGATTCGGGAGAAGAAGCGGCTGGAGGAGGAGGCGATTAACCTGGCCAGCAGCCACGGGCAACGCTGAAGGGCAGGAGGGGAGGGAGTGCTGATGAGAGAGGGAGAGGGACCAATGTTCGTCGTGAGAGGTCGGGGAGGGGGTGCCTCATCTTGGTGCTTCTCAACACTATCCGGACGAGCACCATAGGAGGGGAGCCTGGTGGATGTCTCCGCGAGTGAGAGGGGGAGTCGCAGGCGAGAGAGCAGAACAAGGCCCTGAGAGGGAACCACCTAGAGCGAGAGAGAGAGAGAGAGGGAGAGAGCAATAAGAAGAAAATGAGAAGGGGGGGGGAGAGAGAGAGAGAGAGAGAGATGAACACTCTATGCATCAGATTTTCGATTAAGAAAAATATAGAAGGGAAAACGAACAAAAAAACAAGTCAAACTTTAGGCTATATGCGAGTTAAATTACATGTCATTTCTTGTGAAGATTGTCTTAAAATGTCATCAGAAAATTATTTACAACTTACAAATGTTGTTGTGAAACATCTCAAAATCATCCACCATCAAGTTATAAATTGTATATAAGCATCTCTAGGAAAATAGCACCTGACAGTCCTTCGTAAAGTTGCTGATCCCTTTGACAATCGTTTGTTTATTAATTGACGCCATTGCCATCACAACTCAGCTGAAGAAAGCATGTGTTCCCAGAAAGAAGATTCATTTATCTTTGTACACCATCCATCTTAATTTTCTCAATATGTTATGTTTCTTTTATTCCGCCTATAATGCAATTTGGATAGAGTGCTATCAGAACATCCTTCTCTTTTTTTAGGAAACTTTGCTGGCCGTAACATGATCCTCTGACCTACAGCATCTCACATATAAAATGAAAAATTAATGAATAAGTGAAAATGAAGCAATGCTCTTGCCATTTCTGGATACAACATATAAAAGCTACAAAAGCCACAAAGAAAAACATATACACTAGATACTCCCCTCTTCACATGAACATTTTGAGGATCAAAGAAGAAAGGCCACTCAGAATCTGTAGCAACTTGGTAGAGGTTTCCCTAAATCATCATTTACAATTTACAAGACCAACAAAGTCATAACTGTAAAAGATGTGGAAAGGCTGAGATTGGAAGTATGAGTACATCCACAATGTATTTCTTTTCATGGACAGTGAAATGAAAGGAAGCTCAGCAAAAGAATGTATGGGCATCATAAACAACAAATTAGAGTTGTGCATTTTCCAATCATTGTTCACCATGTGGCGTCAAATGGTGCATGCATTCTGCTGTATATTTTCCATCACCAGGAACAGATAAATATTTATACTTTCGAAAACATAACTTCTTTAATTGCTATATCAATAAGTAATAACACTCAAATTAGGCCATCATGCTACTAATTACAGAACATGGCAGCAAGTACAAATCAATACCGTTGTATAGTATTGTACTAAATAAAAATGAGTAATTGATATTATTGTATAATGGTTTATGACTAATTTTCAACTGAGATCATACTATGTTATTTCAAAGTGATTACAATTAGGAAAAGAGAATTCAACTTTGACATTTCTTGACAAGAATGGAAAGATTTTTATCGTCACATGCCATCCATTTATTAGTTAAAGCGATTACAGTTAATTAAGAAAATTCAACTTCTTCATTTAAGCTGGGTTTTCTTAGATTAGCAACAACACTGCAATAAAGTTTTCCTTTCAGCTGGTGTTTCTATACAAGAAATAAAGTCATCAGCTCACGCCATGCCTATGATTCCATTTTTAATTATTCTTTTGTATTTGTCGACTCTATATTGTATTGCAATAAAATATTCAAAAGAAATTAGTGTTGCTAGGCTCAATGCCTCTTGAATCTTCTCAACTCTTTGAAGATAGTTGGTGATAACTCTTCAAATATCATATTAAGAACCATAGATCCCTGTTATTAGTAATACAAACCATGTTCAGGAATTCATATCCCCAATAGATTCAAACTCTGCTTTTACTTAAGGTGATTCATTCAATTAAAAACAATTTATCTATTTGAACATGCAGACATAAGAAGCCAACATATTCTTCTACCTTCCATTATCTTCAAGTTGATTTATCATTGCCCTGTAGTAATCATCATGTTTCTTCCACAAGACTATTCTGTAAGGGGTCCTTTGGAGCTGTAGATATTCAATCTTATGTGATGATGTATGCTGCCATTTGATGGTGGAAATAATGCGACACAAATGGCTGTGTAATGTCGTCTAAGATCTTCATCTCCCACATCTCTCGTCGACATTTTCTATTTCCCTGTTGGCATTTAATTCCTCAAGCTTTCGGAGATCCATGGAGTTCATCGTTGTGTTAGTCTTTGGTCGGGAGGTTATTAGGGATGTCAATGAATCAGATTCAGATCAAATACCAGATCAAGTAAAGGTAGGAGCCTTGCCACCCGTTTCTTTCCTTTTGCAGATGGGCGGTACAAGATGGCACGCCTTGTTGCCCAAGGTTATTCTCAATAGGAAGGACTGGACTACAATGAGACATTTGTACCAGCTGCAAAAATGGTAACTGTGTGAACTTTACTTTTAGTCGCTGTGGAAAATGATTGGTTATTATATTAAATGGATGTGAAGAATGTCTTTCTTCATGGCGATTTGCTTGAAGAAGTACATACGAAGGTTCCACCAAGATATGACCGTAAGGGGGAGAATCTGGTATGTAAATTACATAAATCTCTCTACGGTCTCAGTCTCCTCGAAATTGGTTTCACAAATTGTCCTTGGCACTAGTGGAGTTTGGATTCAGTCAATCAAATGCCAAACACACATTATTCACTTACAAACAAGACCAATTTTTTGTTATTGTTCCCGTTTATGTGGACGACCTTATTATTATGGGCAACAACAAGGAGCTGATTGACAAATCTAAGCAATTTTTATGTCAGAAATTTCTTGTGAAAGACCTGTACTCTTAAATATTTTTTGGGTTTAGAAATTTCTTGTTCAAGTGCAGTAATTTATGTTTCACAGCAAACGTATGTGCTCAACATTATATGCGAAACAAGTATAATAGGTGCCAAGCCAATGGAATTTCTAGTGGAACGAAAGCTCAGACTCGAAGAAGGTACTCTCCTAAGCACGCAAACCAATCTTCAAATGAGTGTGTTTTGTGATTATGATTGGGTGGCGTGTCAAGAAACGCGAAGGTCAATAACTAGTTATTGTGTTCTTCTTGGTGATTCTCCAATTTCATGAAAGACAAAAAAACAGCCCACAGTATCTCACTCCTTTGCAGAAGCAGAATACAAGGCATTGGCAAATGCGGTATGTGAAGTGACTTGGTTGAAATTCTTATTGTCGGATCTAGGCGTGAGACATCTACAACCGACAAATCTATACTGCGACAATCAGACTGCCATATATATTGCTGCCAATCCATTTTTTCATTAGAGTACCAAACATATAGATTGTCATGTGGTTTGAAAAAAATAAATCAAGGTGTAGTGAGAACCAGTTACATTAACAACAAAGATCAGCTGGCAGACTTATTCACTAAGAACTTAGGCAAGGAAGAATTTAATCATCTTCTATGCAAACTGAACATAAGAAACTGTACACTTAGTTTGAGGGGAAGTGTTAAAATTAAGATTCGCTTCTTATCTTCTTATTTTGACATCTTAACGATAAGATTTTCAGTTGGTTAGTGTAGCTGTTAGGATGAACCAGCCAAATATCATGGGAGAAGATGAGCCAACCGAGTGTCATGGGATAAGATAAGCCAGGAAAATATCATGGGATAAGATGAGCCAGCCAAATGTCGTTGAAACTAAAAACCGTGTACTACTTTTTCTTCTGTATATAGGTGTGTAAGATCAATAGAAAAATATGAAGCAATTTCTACATACTATAATACAGAGCCATGGCGTCAACAAGCAAGGCTCCCAATTCTTCCAACTCTTTTTCAGCAAGTGGAGCACAGTCCTCTTATGGTAACAACATCATCACTACTGAAAACCTCTTTTTCCTTCATCATTCAGACAACCCTGGTACTATATTGGTTTCACAATTAGTAACTAGTGAAAATTACTCAACCTGGAGTCATGCTATGAGAATCGCATTGCCTACCAAAAACAACTTGACCTTTGTTGAAGGTAGTCTTCCCAAACCCAGCGTTGCTGCTCCTGAGGTCATGATGTGGAAGGCTTTGCAATCACATGGTCTTTCAACTCAAAATAATTATCAGGCAATATCATCTACACCACCACAACTGCTGAAGTCTGGGCACACTTAAAGGACCTATTCACTGAAAGCACAAACCTCTCATAAGTACCAACTCAAGTCCTCAATTAGTCATTTGAATGAAGAAAATATATTTGTTGCTCTTTATTTTACAATATTGGCATAAGCTTTCGTCCTATGATGTTCTTTCGGAATGCTCTTGCAATGCCTTGAAAGTGGTTGCTGAAAAGCAACAAGAAGAGAGAGTGATTGAATTTCTTATGAGATTGAATGATTCATTCAATGCTATAAGATGGCAAATTCTACATATGCAACCCTTGCCTTCTCTACAAAAGACATGCACCGGTCCTTCAAGAGGAGAAGCTCGCCTTCAAACTAGTGCTGTGGAGAATGTTGGTCTCGCAGCAAGTGCAAATTTGAATGCATTCACAAACCAACAAAACAGGCACCCACAATACTTCTGCAATTACTGCAAGATTGCAGGACATCAAAGGAAGGATGCTTCAGATTAAATGGTTACCCTCCAAACTTTATTGGTGGAAAATAGAGCTAGACAAGGGGGCTATTATCAAGGCCTCTGTTGGAGGGAAAACTGATTCCAATGCCTTAATCTCCTCCATGCATGGAAAATAGTTCAGCAAGGACATTGCTCCAATTCTAACTGAAGATGAATTTATTCAATTCAAAAAACTCTTCAAAAATCGATCAGTAACCCAAATAAACTTTCTAGCTATGTCATTCTTCAAACTAGACACCAGGGTAATAGATATTGGTGCTAGTCACCACATGTCATGCTGCCATAAATCAATGCTAGATGACACAAAATTAGCTGTTGCATTTTCAATTAGAGTTCAGGACAACAAATGATATATGCTACATGTGTTGGTAAAGTTGTTCTATCACCTTCCATTTTTCTTCAAAAAGTGTATTATCTTCCAAAGTTTGCTTACAACATATTGTCAGTGAGCGGATTTATTCAGAAAACCAAGCGTCATTTGATTTTCCCCACTACTGGGTGCTTTGTTCAGGACCCAATCTCCATGACGTGGACTGAACTGGGTGATTCATCAGGGGGATTCTTCATTTTCAAGTCACCTCTTACAACTGTAGACTGCTTGTTCATGAAACCCACTCAATCAGATTTTGATGTTTGGCATATGAGACTTGGGCACAAATCCTGCTCAAAGAATCAAATGCTCTGAAAGCATGACTCTATCATTAAGTTGTCAAATAATTTCTGTGAAGTATGTAGCATTGCTAAACAATATAGATTGATGTTCAAATTAAGTGAATCATGTTTTGCTAAACCTTTTGATTTGCTAGTTTCTGTTTACGAAAGCTCTTGGGAATAATGTTTTCCAAGCATCGCATACTCAAGCACATTACCTTTTGTCTATTATGGATGATTTTTCAAGAGCCATGTGGGTTTACCTATTGAAGTATAAACGTGAAGTAGGTGATTTGCTTAAACATTTCATTAACATGACTGAGAAACAGCCCAAAATAGATGTGTTAAAAATAGGATAGATAGTGGAACCAAGTTTTTCTCAAATGACAATTTTTTTTTTCCGTGATAGAGACATCCAACATCAACATTCATGCCCCTACATGCCTCAACAAAACCGCATAGTTGGGAGAAAGCGTCAGCACAGAATGTGGTGTCTGCTCTCAAGTTTCAGTCAGGTCTACCCTTAAAATGTTGGGACTTACGTGCATTAACAGTCACATATTTAATAAATAGGACCCCATCCAAAAAAAAAGAACTTGACAATTAATGTCCCTTTGAAAAATTATTTAAAAGAAAACCACGTTACAAGCATATATGCGTGTTTGGTTGTTTGTATTTTTCTACCAACCTCAAACCACATGGAAAATTCGGTCACATGTAGGGATGTCAATATATCGATTTGAATTGGATATCTGACCAATCTGATCCGAGCAAATCGGACATGGAAAAAAAAAATATCCAATTAGGAAATCAGATTGGATTCAGATTTAATAAATGGCATCCAATCATATACGAATTCAGATTTAGATATACATAAATATCCGATCGAATTCAGATGCAAATTCGGATCAGATTCATTTTTAGACAAATATCCTATATCTACTGCTATTAAATTTTGAAAATTAGCAAAATCTAGTTCAAAATTTGGATTCAGATATAAATATAAATATCAGATTCAGATCGTCAAATTGGATTTCGGGTTCGGATATGACTTCTTTATTTGAATTCAGATCCAAATATTTGAATATCCAAAAAAGCTGATATGATTAAAGATATATTGGATCCAAATCCGATCCGTTAAGTGCTCATTGGGTATCCAATTGAACAAAAAGGCTACAATCTACTTGATTTGGAAACCAAAAAAAAAAAATCGTTTGTAGGGATATGGTCTTCAATCAAACTGAACTTCCCTTCAAATTCTCAAAGTATGGGAGCAAAGTCTCACATTTTCAAGTTATTCCTCCCACATTTGATGACAATCATACACTTGAGAGTAGAAATTCAAGTTAACAAGGCCCTTGTTCTTGTCGACTGACTGAAAGCCAAGATGATGTCATGACTACTGATTGTGCAAACATTGAACAACCACCTGAAATTGTTTTAGAATCAAGTGATGAGGTTGAAACACATACTTCCCTAGAAAAGGGCTTCCACAAGGTATCATTTGTCATAAGTTGTCTTTTTCCCATTTTTCAGCTGCTCTTAAAAGCTTCCTGTTGAATATCTTTCCTCAAACCAAACCTTCAAGCTTTAGTCAGGCAGAGCAACATACAAATTGGAAAAGAGCCATGCAAGAAGAAATTATGGCGGTGGAATCAAACAATACTTGGACCCTAGTCTCCCCTTCAAATAATGTATAACCCATCAGCTGCAAGTGAGTTTATCGGATCAAGTATAAGGCGAATGGTGAAATAGAAAGGTTCAAAGCCATATTAGTGGCCAAAGGGTATGCACAAGTGGAAGGCTTGGATTTCTATGAGACCTATGCTGCTGCTGCCAAACTTGTTATTATTTGTTGTTTGATTGCAATAGCTGCAAAACGAAATTGGGTGCTGCAACAAATGGATGTGTATAACTTCTTTCTAAACGGGATATTGAATGAAGAAATGTACATGACATTGCCTCCTAGTTATTGTGAAAAAGGAGAAACAAAATTGTGCAAGCTAAACAAGTTTATCTCTGGGCTGAAACATGCTCATCAAAACAGGTTCTTGAAGTTCTCGTGAGAAGCGGTGAGCTATGGTTTTATGCAATCCAGGTGTGATTACACACTGTGTGCATATCAAAGAGAAAGGGTGTTCATGGTAATTTTGGTGTACATCAACGCTCTCATTGTTTCAGGGAATGATATGGAATACCTAGAAAACTTCAAATGTATCTTGGCAAAAGATTTTGCATGAAAGATGGGCAACTTAAAATATTTCCTTCGCCTAGAGCTTAGCAAAGGAAAGAAATGAATATTTTCGTCACAATGCAAGTATTTTTGTGGCATTATTGATGAATTAAGCCTTCTCAATGCCAAGCCATCTGAGGATCACATGGAACCTTGTCAAGCCCTTGCTGCCAATGATGGATAAGATTTAAAAAATCCTTCACTGTTTCAAAGACTTGTGGGGCATCTTATATATCTGACTATAACCAGGCCAGAAATTGTTTTTGCTGTTTACTTTCCTAGCCACCATATGCAGAAACCGACTACTCACTACAATTCTGCTATAAAAGTATTACGCTATCTCAAACTTCACGCGGTCATGGAATTTTTCTTCCAGTACATGACAATTTCAAGCTTACTGCGTATTTTTATGCCAACTACGGAGCTTGAAAAGGCACCAAAAAATCAATCTCTGGTTACTATGTTTAATTAGGAGAATGTCTAATCTTCTGAAAAACATAAAAACTGAGCATAGTATCTCACTTCTCAGCCGAAATAAAAATATTGCGCAACTACTGCTGAGAACTTATATGGATAAGATGTCTTCTAAAAGACCTCCAAGTGCCTCCTCCTTCACCAGCGCAGCTTCTTTGTGATGAGATCAGCATTACAAATGGCAGTGAGGTCAATTTTACATGAAAGCACCAAGCATGGGGAGATCGACTGCCATCTAGTGCTTGAGCAAGTAAAAAACGGAACAATTGTCACAAGCTATGTTCCATCGTACTTACATCTGGCTGATCTATTCACCAAGTCCCTTGTCAAAGATCAAGTCAAATTGTAAAAGCTCAAACTGGGTTTTGGAGACCTCATTCACCAGTTTGAAGGAGGGGTGTTATGAAAAATGAAAACTTATTGTTAAAGACGTGTTATTAACTCTGTTTTCTTTACGAAACAGTGTCTTAGAAGGAAGAATCGGTTTTTACCTCAAAAAATGATTTTGGCCACCCAAACAACTTAAGAATGCATTCTTGTGAATAGGAAATATTAATCCTCTGAGGGAGGAAATTAACAGGACACTCTTGGAAAACGATCCAAACACAAAACAAATTATATGTTAAAGTTTTTTGACTTGGTATGCGGGAGAAAAGTCGACGGATGGAATATGCCATGGGACAAAAAAAAGTTTAACCAATAGATATACAAAACCATCTGATCGAAACCAGTGTTTTGAGCAATTATTTCTAAAACCTGACTAATTAAATGCATGTGTGTTGCCGAGACAACTAAACAATTAAAATTAAATTACAAACCTTTGATCACTTTCAGAACGCATCATATGTTAAGTCCTAACAGAAGATACCATGCCAAGGGTTGGAAATAATCAAAATACTCTTTTATTAAAATAATCAGAGATAGTTTATAGTCATACTATTGAATGGTTGACAGATGTCGAAAAAAATATATAAAATGGTACGCAGATGTGTTCAGTGTACAACCAATAAAAAATGCATGAAGAACCACTAAAAATTTCAGGGTGGCTTCGATGTGAATGCAGGTATACTTATAGTCATACTTTCAGATATAGGTTTATTTTTTGAAAGACATGACTCTCTCCCCCTCTCACCCTTCAAAGACGGATTTATTTCATAGAGCATTTTTTTTCAGGGGCACAAGATGGCGAAGGGTGTTTCTGTATACATCATGCATATAGCTTCCTTCAACCAACTGGTGTCAATTGGTTTCCTCATAACCTCCTTTGGGCTGGGGGTCCTACTCAACGATCCAAAATTCTTGCATGGTTTATTCTATTGGACCACATTCAGACTCAAAATAACCTCACAAGATCTGGTTTTCACCTTGGGAGCAAGTGTCCTTTATGTTATTGTGCTGAGGTCTACCACTCACCTGATGTGGTTTTGTCGAGTGTCTCAAGATCTTTATGCGCTTACCTGGTCTATGCCTCATATTGAAGTCACAAACATATCTACAATTCAGAACCTTGATCCATGGACCAGTTAGAGTGAGAAACAAAAAGAAATGGCGTACCATTTAAAGAATGACTGTTTACGTATGGGGCATTTGGAACTCCAGAAATGATATTATTTATAGGAATGAGACTGTCTTAGTTCAGTGCATGACATCCTCTATTTTGTATGATGTCTGGTTAATTTCCAGTAACCTATGGGGAAATGGTGATACCTCCAAATTCATACAGGAATTAAGAACTAATCTTTAGATGTAATCACTTTTTCAAATTCAACTTTTTGTTGGACTTATGTTAATGTTATGTTAATTTTTATTTCCCTCTCTCTGTCTCTCTCCCTAAGAACATTGCAATTTAAAAATGTGTAGGGTGGCTTCGATGTGAATGGTTTGCATATGCCAAAAGAAAATCAATGTATATTGTCGAGTTTATTCCACTATCAAACCTAAGGGCCGGCCATGTAAAAAAAAGAAAAAAACGGGCAGGTCGGGCAGGCCCAGGCTGGGTATTATGGTCCGATTTAATTCATTATATACATCAACAAACCTTATTTCTCTCTCTACTCACATATAGGCAGTATGGATTCATATATTTTCAATTACAATGAATTAGGCGAAGATAATTTTCTTATCAGTTGTTTTTTTTAATAGGTTATAGTACTCTTCTAAACAAAGTAATTACCAAACAAGCAAGAACGAACATTTTAGAACCAAAATACAACATGACATTAACAACCTTTAACAATTGAAAGACCGTGATTCTGTGGTTGTTTATACAACTGGACTGAAAGAAAGGAGAGAATTAGCTAAAAAAAATGGCAACAACGATACTAAAAAAAATAAAGCATTAATTAGAAGGAAGCAATATACATTTCTATTTCATTTGGAAGACTGTGACTGCACTGGCTTATTTTTCTTTCATGAATGACATAACCATGCCCAATACAATTATTGGTTGACATTTTGAGTAATTTGGTTCAATAACCTTAGCGTTTTGTGCTTCATTCTTGCCCTTCTTTGATATTTAATTAATTGAAAGAAAAAGAATGGCTACCCTAACAATGAATGTCTTCATTTTGTGGTGAAGAATCGATGAAAAACTACTCATTTTAAAGGGAAGAAAAGAACCGTTCGACAGCCTTGAACAGGGATGGGGGAAAGGGTGTGAGGTTTCAACCTCTTATTGAATTACCAAAAGAGAAGAAAAGAAATAGGAAAGCTTGTGTGAGAAGTTAAATGATGAAAATTTTACTTTGCTGGCCCCTCTTTGATGATGACTAAGCTTCTCCATAGATTTACCTCTGCCTCCACGGATGCGTCCAAGAAGATGCTGTCTTATTATCTTTTATGAAAAGCCGCTAATTGCTCGCGAGCAGTCGAATTGGCGCGCCCAAAGAATTCTTCTGCTAGGGAACAACAGAAAATGAAACTCAAGAGATGTACACATACATATGAACTGAGAAGATGTTTCCTCTTTTTCCTCATCACTGTTTAGGAAAGCCATCACTGCATCTACCATTGTGAATGCCTTTTGTTAGGATTTGCAAAACTGTTGGGTTGTAAGAACTTTTTTCATTAATTTCCAAAAGTTCCTTCACTGAAGGGCAGTAATGCTTTGAATTTTGAACCAAACAAAACACTATGTAATTATTCCATAAATATAAATATGCACAAAACAGTCCTACACCTGCCTCTGCCTCTGCCCCTGCCTTCAGACCATAAGACGAAGAAACAACTAAAAGAAGCTGGCTGCCTCAGTAACGAGGCCTTAGAGGTTTAGGCAGTCATGGCTTCTTCCTTCCTTTGCCTCCAAGGTTCAGGACGAAGGGATTGACACATACTCATGACCGCCTACCTTTCGCTTGGGCCATAATATATATATAGGTATGAGAAACAGCATTGCGGACATATGACGTAATTTGCATGAAGCATACCTTCAAAGATGTGAGCTATATCACACTTGCCGCCCTTGTTTCTTTCCTTCTAATGATGTAATAACAAAAACATGAATAACAAGATCTAATGAAAAATGAGAACCGAAAAAGAGAAACAACTAAAGCTGACAAAGTAGGAGAAGAATGAACGCGAAGAGTGACCGAGCAATAAGAACGAAGAAGGATTTCGCATGTTCGAGTGAAGATGACGTAGATATGGAATCTGATGTGATGATGTATGCTGCCAATTGATGGTGGAAATAACACGTCACAAATGGCTCTGTAACGTCATCTGAGATCTTCATCTCCCATATTTCTCGTCGCCATTTTCTATTTCCTTGTCGGCATTTAATTCCTCAAGCTTCCGGTGACCCGTGGGGTTCATCGTCATAGAGCACATGACGAGGTTTAGGTTACATGCACGGTCGATAGCCTTTAAGTGATATTTTCTTCATAAGTCTTCTTGCTTTTATAGTTGCATTTTTTAATCACTACCCACGAGATCAGGTTACATGCACGATCGATAGCCTTTAAGAAAATGATCAGTGCCCCTCCTGTCCCACTGGCTCCCTAGCCCACTTTTGGGGTACTTGGCATCCGCAAGAGCCTGCGCACCAGCGTAGGCATAATACCAGCTTTGAACATCCACCCATGTCATCGATACTAGACTAAACACATGAGAGGGAGAGAAAGAGAGCTTCTGTGATGGAAACAGGGATGGGGAGCATATGAAGAAGGGGTAGAGAGTTTATTCCCTCTCTTAGGTGTAAAGTGTGTCGCAGGCCTCCTCATGAGCTTGTTGTTGGCAATTCCACCATCATCAACGTCATCGTCATCTTCTCAAGAGATTTACTGGAGAAAGTATGATTTAGCAATTTCCAACCTTCATGAGGCTATGAAGCTCAAACGTAAGAACGTTTGGGCATTCTGCCTCTTGGGATTTGTTATGAAAAATGAAAACTAATTCTTAAAACTGTGTTAATAACTTTGTTTTCTTTACACCTATTGTAAAGCTGTAAAATTGAATAGTGGTGTTCCTTGTCACGCATCGTGCTCAGCCTTTCACATATTTATACTCTTTCTGTACAAGGAACACGACTAGTTACAACAGAGAAGGCTGAGCATGATGGAACAAAGCATCGTGCTCAGCCTTCTCTGTTGTGCCTGTTGATTCCATCACAGCGTTTAATTTCTGTTGTGCATACTCTGATACTCGCATGGTCTCAGAGCCATGGCGTAGACAGGTAATGCTTCCAACTCTTCTTCAGCTGGTGGAGCAGAGTCCTCTTATGGTATTGTATTGGTTTCACAATTAGTGACTAGTGAAAACTACTCAACCGGGAGTCGTGCTATGATAATGGCACTGTATGCCAAAAACAAGTTGACCTTTGTTGATGGCAGTCTTCCCAAACCCAGCGTTGCAGCTCATGAGATCAAGATGTGGAGGCATTGCAATCACATGGACCTTCATGGATTCTTAACTCCATCTCGGAAGAATTATCAAGCAATACTATCTACACCACCACAGCTATTGAAGTGTGGGCAGACATAAAGAACCGATTCACTGAAAGCGCAACCTCTCATAAGTACCAGCTCAAATCCTCCATCAGTGCTTTGAATGAAGAAAATATATCTGTTGCTCTTTATTTTACAAAACTGAAATCCTACTGGGATAAGCTTTCATCCTATGATGTTCTTTTGGAATGCTTTTGCGGTGCATTGAAAGTGGTTGCTGACAAGCAACAAGAAGAGAGAGTCATTGAATTTCTTATGGGATTTAATGATTCATTCAATGCTATAAGAAGGCATATTCTTCTTATGGATCCCCTGCCCTCTCCACAAAAGACTTATGCACTGGTCCTTCAAGTGGAGACGCAGAGAGAAGCTCGTCTTCAAAGTAGTGCTGTCGAGCATGTTGGTATCTCAGCAAGTGCAGACTTGAAGGCCTTCAAAGACCAGCAAAACAAGCACCCACAATACTTCTGCAATTACGGCAAGATTGCTGGACATCAAAGGAAGGATACTTCAAATTAAATGGTTACAAATTAAATGGTTACCCTCCAAATTTTAAAGGTGGAAAATAGTGGCAAGACAAGGGGGCTATTATCAAAGCCTCTGTTGGAGAGAAAACTGATTCCACTGCCTTAATCTCTATCATGCATGGCAAATAGTCCAACAAGGACATTGCTCCAACTCTAACTCAACATAAATATATTCAATTAAAACAACTCCTCAAAAATCGATCAGTAACCCAAATAAACTTTGCAGGTATGTCATCCTTCAAACTTGACACCTGGGTAATAGATATTGGTGCTAGTCACCACATATCATGCTGCCTTCAATCATTGCTAGATGATACAAAATTAGCTGTTTCATTTTCTATTAGAGTTTCTGACAACAGCACGGTTTATGCTACACATGTCTGTAAAGTTGTTTTGTCAGCTTCCATTTTTCTTGAAAACGTGTATTATCTTCCAATTTTGTTTACACCATGCTATCTGTGAGCAGATTTATTCAGCAAACCAAATGTCATTTGATTTTCCCGACTACTGGGTGCTTTGTGCAGGACCCGATCTCCATGACGAGGACTGAGCAGGGTGATTCATCAGGCAGACTCTTCATTTTCCACTGTAGACGGCTTTGTTTACGAAACACTCGATTAGATTTTGAAGTTTCGCATCTGAGACTTGGGCACCCATCTCGCTCAAAGAATCAAATGCTCTGAAAGCATGACTGTCATTAAGTTGTCAAATAATTTCTGTAAAGTCTGTCGTGTTGCTAAACAATCTACAGTGACATTCAAATTAAGTGAATATTCTTTTGCTAAACCTTTTGATTTGCTACATTGTGATGTTTGGGGACCATACCCCAAGCATCACATACTGCAACACATTACTTTTTGTCTATTATGGATGATTTTTCTAGAGCCATGTGGTTTTACCTAATGAAGTATAAAATTGAAATAGGTGATTTACTTAAACATTCCATTAACATGAGTGAGCAACAATTCAAAATAGATGTGTTAAAATCATGATAGATAGTGGAACCAAGTTCTTCTCAAATGACATAATTTTTTTTTTCCATAATAGAGACATCCTACATCAACATTCATGCCCCTACATGCCTCAACAAAACGGCGTGGCTTAGAGAAAGCATCGGTACATCTTGAATGTGGGCGTGGTCTCAAGTTTCAGTTAAGCCTACCCTTAAAATGTTGGGACCTATGTGTATTAATGGCCACATATTTAATAAATAGGACCCCATAAAAAAAAATTGACAATCAAACTCCCTTTGAAAAATTATTTAAAAGAAAACCAACTTACAAGCATCAATGTGTGTTTCGTTGCTTGTGTTTTGCTTCGTACCTCAAACCACATGGAAAATTTGATTGCAGGGCTCAACGAGCTGTGTTCATTGGGTATCCTACTGAACAAAAAGGCCACAAACTACTTGATTTGGAAACAAAAAAAAAAATCGTTAGTAGGGAGGTCTTCAATGAAACAGAATTTCCCATTAAACTCTCAAAGGATCAAAGCAAAGTCTCATATTTTCCTGTTATTCATTTCATATTTGATGACAATCATATACTTGAGAACAGAAATTCAAGTGAGGAAGGCCCTTGTTCTCATCAACTGACTGAAAGGCAAGATGAGGACATGACTACTGATTGCACAAACATTGAATAACCACCCAAAATTGTTTCAGGATCAAGTGGTGAGGCTGAAACAAATACTTCCCAAGAAACTTTACCAAGCCCTCAACAACCAGAGCAAATCATCCAGAATATCAAAGCCATCCATTTTATTGAAGGATTTTTACTGTGGTGTGGTCCATCCTGATTCATGAAGTCCATCACCATCATGGAAAAGGGCTTCTACAAGGTACTGTGTGTTATAAGTTTTGTGACTTTTGTCTATTTCTCATTTTTCAGGTGCTCTTAAAAACTTTCGGTTGAATCTCTCTTCAAACCGAACCTTCATCCTTTAGTCAGGCAGAGCAAGATCCAAATTGGATAAGAGCCAAGCAAGAAGAAATTAAGGCATTAGAATCAAACAACACTTGGATGCTAATCTCTCCCTCAACCAATGTGAAACCCGTCAGCTGCAAATGCTTTTATCGGATCAAGTATAAGGCAAATGGTGAAATAGAAAGGTTCAAAGCTAGATTAGTGGCCAAAGGGTATGCACAAGTGGAAGGCTTGGATTACCATGAGGCCTATGCGCTTGTCGCAAAACTTGTTACTCTTTGCTGTTTGATAGCAGCAACTGCAAAACGAAATTGGATGCTGCAACAAATGTATGTATATAATGCCTTTCTAAACTAGAAATTGGATGAAGAATTCTACAATACATTGCGTCCTAGTCATTGCGAAAAAGGAGAAACAAAATTGTGCAAGCTAAACAAGTTTATCTATGGGCTGAAACATACTCCCCAAACTGGTTCTTGAAGTTCTTGTCAAAAGTAGCAAATTATGGTTTTATGCAATCCAAGTGTGATTACACACAGTGTGCATATCAAAGAGAAAGTGTGTGCTTGGTAATTTTGGTGTACGTCAACGATGTCATTATTGCAGGAAATGATATGAAATCCATAGAAAACTTCAAACTGTATCTTGGCAAAAGATTTTGCATGAAAGACATGGGCAACTTAAAATATTTCCTTGGCCTAGAGCTTACCAAAGGGAAGAAAGGAATATTTTCATCACACCGCAAGTATGCTTGTGGCATTCTTGATGAATTTGGCCTTTTCAATGCCAAGCCATCTGAGGATCCCATGGAACCTAGTCAAACCCTTGGGGTCAATGATGTTGAAAATTTGAAAAAACCTTCATTGTTCCAAAGACTTGGGGGCATCTTATATATATGACTATAACCAGGTCAGAATTAGTTTTTTCTGTTCACTCTCTTAGCCGCCATATGCAGAAACTGACAACTACTCACTACAATGCTGCCATAAAAGTATTACGCTATCTCAAACTTCACCAGGTCAAGGAATTTTTGTGCTAGTTGACGACAATTTAAATTTTATGGCCACTAGGGAGCTTGCAAAGACACCAGAAGATCAATCTCTGGTTACTGTGTTTACTTGGGAGAACATCTAATCTTCTGAAAAGCAAAAAAACTGAGCACAATATCTCGTATCTCAGCCGAAGTAGAATATCATGCTATTGTGAACTCCTGCTGTGAACTTATCTGGCTAAGATATCTTCTAAAAGATCTCCAAGTGCCTCCTTCACCAGCGTAGCTTCTTTGTGACCACAAAACAACATTGCAAATAGCAGTGAGCCCCATTTTACATGAATGCACCAAGCATGTGGAGATCGACTGCCATCTAGTGCGTGATCAAGTCAAAAATGGAACAATTGTCACAGTCTATGTTCCATCATGCTTACATCTGGCTGATCTATTTACCCAGTCCCTTGTCAAAGGTCAATTCAATTTTTTAAAGTTTAAACTGGGTTTCGGAGACCCACACACACCAGTTTAAAGGAAGGGTGTAATGAAAAAGGAAAACAAATTCTTAAAGTTGTGGTATTAACACTGTTTTCTTTACACCCATTGCAAAGCTGTAAAATTTAATTGTGGTGTTCCTTGTCACACATGGAATTCTCTATAAGGTTGAAGGCATGATTTTGTTATATAAAAAAATATATATATATTCTTTCATTTCTGTAATTGATTATGTACAGAAAGGATTCAAATATGTGAAATGAAGAAGAGCACGATGCTCTGTTCCATCCATTTACAGCCTTCTCTGTTGTGTCCAGTTGATTCCATCGCAACCCATATTTTCTCTTGTGCGTCATCTGAAACTCGGAAGAACTTGCAAGGGGAGGAAAGGAGTGGGGTGGTGGACGAGGTGAGTTGGGCTTGTGATGATATGCAACAGGTTGATGCATTATCTGGAGGTGCTCAGAAGGACCATTTAAATGTGTTTTCCTAATTAGTTAGGTGATATTAGTATGCTAGTAACAACTTTTGCATTGTAAAAGTGATTCGACATTTTTCAGGCAAATTTTCTACCTGTTTCTTAGTTTGAGTTTGAATTTATTGTGATAAAAGTAATGTTGCACATAAGGTGATTCCATTCTATAGACGACGTACTAATTCTTGGACGTCAGGTGATGTGGTTGTAGAGCTCTAGGATATAGATGCATATCTGAGAGACATGGAGCAATCGACAATTACTGCAAGATTGCAGGACATCAAACGATCAATGCTTCACTGAAAGCACAAACCCCTCATAAGTACCAACTCAAGTCCTCCATTAGTCATTTGAATCAAGAATATATATTTGTTGCTCTATATTTTACAATATTGGGATAAGCTTTCATCCTATGATGTTTTTTTGGAATGCTCTTGCAATGCCTTGAAGTTGTTGGTCAAAAGCAACAAGAAGAGAGAGTGATTGAATTTCTTTTGAGATTGAATGATTCATTCAATGCTATAAGAAGGCAAATTCTACTGATGAAACCCTTGCCTTCTCTACAAAAGACATGCACTGGTCCTTCAAGAGGAGAAGCTCGTCTTCAAACTAGTGCTGTCGAGTATGTTGGTCTTTCAGCAAGTGCAAATTTGAATGCGTTCAAAAACCAACAAAATAGGCACCCACAATACTTCTGCAATTTCTGCAAGATTGCAGGATATCAAAGGATCGATGCTGCAAATACTTCTATTTACATCATTTGGATAATTTCGGAAGTGGGTTAGTATCTCAACCTCTTATCGGTGATAACTATGCAATCTGGCGCAGAGGTCATGATCGTGGCTCTATCAGCCAAAAACAAGTCAGGATTCGTTGATGGGACTATCAAAGAGCCTAAAGAGGATGAACATAATCGTATGTTGTGGGTACGATGTAACAATCTGGCTCTATCATGGATTCTTAATTCATTTATAAGGAGATTCATGCTAGCATCATTTATGCTACCACAAATCAAGTAAAATGGGAAGAGTTAAAAGAAAGATATACTCACAGTCTTGCACCAAGAGTCTTTCAGCTACACAGTTCAATACATCGATTACCACAAGAGTCCATGTCTGTTACTACATATTATGCAAAACATATTATATAAAAGTCAAAGTGCTTTGGGAAGAATTAAATTACTACAATCCTGTGTCTTTGTTCATGTGGGGGCATAAAAATTTATTCAGATCAAATCCAAAGAGAATGTGTAATTTAATTCTTGAAGGGACTGAATGACTCATATGATGCTATTAGAAGACAAATTTCATTGCTTGATCCCTTATCCACAGTAAACAAATTATATGCTCTAGTTTGCAGGAGGAACAGCAGCAAGATTCATCAGCCTCTCACACCACCTTGGCAATATCACACAATCATATTCCCAAAGCAGCATCACTTGAACAAAGTTTCAAGTTTCAATGCAATAAAGAAGGACGTCAAAGACGACCAATCTGTAGCTATTGTCATAACATAGGTCATGTGAAAGATAAATGTTTCAAGTTGAATGGCTATCCTCGAGGACATCGATTCCATGGTTCCAACTTTCGGTCACCACAAGCTGCAGCTACCATTCATAATCAAAGGCCGGTGGACCTCCATGCAAGCGATGGTACTAGTTTCTCTGGCAGCAACAGTAAAACTTCCAAGGAAGTTGCACCTTCAATCACTATGGATGAGTATCATAAAATCTTATCTCTTGTTAGAACTCCATCTACCTCTTTCAATTTCACAGGTAATATATCTTCATATAGTGTCTCCCATCTTCCTTGGATTACCGATTCTGGAGCAAGTCGGTGCATTTGTGCCGATAGCTCTCTACTTCAAAAACCAACCAATTTCGAGTACCTGTAAACTTACCTAATGGACATACAATAACTGTCCATCAAACTAGTGATGTTAAACTACCACCATTCACTCTCGAAAATTCCTTGTATATTTTCTCTTTCAAAGTGAACCTACTCTCTGTGAGTCAATTGAGCAAGGCAGTAACTTTTCCGTAACTTTCTTCCCTACTCATTGCGTCTTGCAGGACCTGAATGCCGGATTTCTATTGCTCTCTTATTTTGGCTTCCTTGACCAATGGTAACTTGACATTCAATGCAATGAAAGGCACAAGGTAACCTCTTTCTAACTTTACTTCACTTTCTCGTTTCTCTCCTAAAAACCTTTGAAGTGGCAGTTGGACATAGGGAGTGGCGAGACACAATGAACTTAGAAATTAGTGCACTAAAGGAAAACAACACTTGGACAATGACCACTTTACCACAAGGAGTTAAGCCCATCGGTTGCAAGTGAATTTACAAAATCAAGTTCTGATCAGATGGTACTGTTGAGCAATACAAGGCACGCCTGGTCGCCAAAGGTTATTCCCAATAGGAAGGACTGGACTACAACGAGATATTTGTACCAGCCGCAAAATTGTTAAATGTCTGTACTTTACTTTCAGTTGCAGTCGAAAATGATTGGTTATTATACCAAATGGATGCGAAGAAAGTCTTTCTTCTTCATGGCGATTTGCTTGAAGAAGTACATATGCAAGTTCCACCAAGATATGACCGTAAGGAGGAGAATCTGGTATGTAAATTACATAAATCTCTCTACGGTCTCAAATAGTCTCCTCGAAATTGGTTTCACAAATTGTCGTTGCCACTGGTGGAGTTTGGATTCAGTCAATCAAATGCCAAACACACATTATTCTCTTACAAACAAGACCAATTTTTTGTTGTTGTTCTTGTTTATGTGGATGACCTTATTATTACGGGCAACACCAAGGAGCTGATTGACAAATTTAAGCAATTTTTATGTAAAAAATTTCTTGTGAAAGTCCTGTACTCTTAAATATTTTTTGGGTTTAGAAATTGCTTGTTCAAGTGTAGTAATTTATGTTTCGCAGCAAACATATGCTCTCAACATTGTAAGCGAAACAAGTATAATGGGTGCCAAGCCAATGGAATTTCTAGCGGAATGAAAGCATGGACTCGAAGAACGTATTCTCCTAAGCACACAAACCAATCTTCAAATGAGTGTGTTTGTGATTATGATTGGGTGGCATGTCAAGAAACACGAAGGTCCATAACTAGTTATTGTGTTCTTCTTGGTGATTCTCCAATTTCATGAAAGACAAAAAAACAGCCCACAGTATCTCACTCCTTTGCAGAAGTAGAATACAAGGCGTTGACAAATGTGGTATGTGAAGTGACTTGGTTGAAATTCTTATTGTCGGATCAAGGCGTGAGACATCTACAACCGACAAATCTATACTGCGACAATCAGGCTGCCATGCATATTGCCGCCAATCCAGTTTTTCATGAGCACCCAAACATATAGATTTAGACTGCCATGTGGTATGAGAAAAAATAAATCAAGGTGTAGTTAGAACCAGTTACATTAAGAGCAAAGATCAGCTGGCAGACTTATTCACTAAGGCCTTAGGCAAGGAAGCATTTAATCCTCTTCTATCCAAACTGAACATAACAAATCTCTACACATAGTTTGAGGGGGAGTGTTAAAATTAAGATTTGCTTCTTATCTTCTCATCTTGACATCTTAACGATAAGATTTTCAACTGGTTAGCGAAGCTGTTATGATGAGCCAGCCAAATATCGTGGGAGAAGATGAGCCAACCGAATGTCATGGAATAAGATGAGCCAGCCAAATATCATGGGATAAGATAAGCCAGCCAAATGTTGTTGAAACTAAAAACCGTACTACTTTTTCTTCTGTATATAGGTGTGTAAGATCAATAGAAAAATATGAATCAATTCTCTGTTCTCTTCCTTGTGTTACATTCTTCCTTAACTCAAATAATTTCTACATACTCTAATATGGAGCCATGGGCGTCAATAGGTAAGGCTCCCAATTCTTCCAACTCCTTTTCAGCCAGTAGAGCAGAGTCCTCTTATGGTAACAACATCATCAATATTGAAAACCTCTTTTTCCTTCATCATTCAGACAACCCGGGTACTATATTGGTATCACAATTAGTAACTAGTGAAATCTACTCAACCTGGATTCATGCTATGAGAATCGCATTGTCTACCAAAAACAACTTGACCTTTGTTGATGGTAGTCTTTCCAAACCCAGCCTTGCAGCTCCTGAGATCATGATGTGGAGGCTTTGCAATCACATGGTCTTTCATGGATTCTTAACTCCATCTCAAAAGAATTATCAAGCAATATCATCTACACCACCACAACTATTGAAGTGTGAGACACTTAAAGGACCGATTCACTGAAAGCACAAACCCCTCATAAGTACCAACTCAAGTCCTCCATTAGTCATTTGAATCAAGAATATATATTTGTTGCTCTTTATTTTACAATATTGGGATAAGCTTTCATCCTATGATGTTCTTTTGGAATGCTCTTGCAATGCCTTGAAAGTGGTTGGTCAAAAGCAACAAGAAGAGAGAGTGATTGAATTTCTTATGAGATTGAATGATTCATTCAATGCTATAAGAAGGCAAATTCTACTTATGAAACCCTTGCCTTGTCTACAAAAGACATGCACTGGTCCTTCAAGAGGAGAAGCTCGTCTTCAAACTAGTGCTGTCGAGTATGTTGGTCTCTCAGCAAGTGCAAATTTGAATGTGTTCGAAAACCAACAAAACAGGCACCCACAATACTTCTGCAATTACTGCAAGATTGCAGGCTTAGTTTTAAATAAAATTAGCTGTTCCATTTTCAATTAGAGTTCAGGACAACAGAATGGTATATGCTACACATATCGGTAAAGCTGTTCTATCACCTTCCATTTTTCTTCAAAAAGTGCATTATCTTCCATAGTTTGCTAACAACATATTGTCAGTGAGCAGAATTATTCAGAAAACCAAATGTCATTTGATTTTCCCCACTACTAGGTGCTTTGTGCAGGACCCGATCTCCATGACCAGGACTGAGCTGGGTGATTCGTCAAGGGGATTCTTCATTTTCAAGTCACCTTTTACAACTGTAGACTGCTTGTTCACGAAGCCCACTCAATCAGATTTTGATGTTTGGCATATGAGACTTGGGCACCCATCCTGCTCAAAGAATCAAATGCTCTGAAAGCATGACTCTATCATTAAGTTGCAAATCATTTATGTGAAGTATGCAGTGTTGCTAAACAATGTAGGTTGTTGTTCAAATTAAGTGAATCATGTTTTGCTAAACCTTTTGACTTGCTAGTTTCTGTTTACTAAAGCTCTTGGGAATAATGTTTCCCAAGCATCGCATACTCAAGCACATTACCATTTGTCTATTGTGGATGATTTTTCAAGAGCCATGTGGGTTTACCTATTGAAGTATAAACGTGAAGTAGGTGATTTGCTTAAACATTTCATTAACATGACTGAGAAACAGGTCAAAACAGATGTGTTAAAATTAGGATAGATAGTGGAACCGATTTCTTCTCAAATGACAACTTTTTTTTTTTCCGTGATAGAGACATCCTACATCAACATTCATGCCCCTACATGCCTCAACAAAACGGCATAGTTGGGAGAAAGTGTCAGCACATCTTGAATGTGGTGTATGCTCTCAAGTTTCAGTCAGGTCTACCCTTAAAATGTTGGGACTACGTGCATTGACAGCTACATATTTAATAAATAGGACCCCATCCAAAAAAAAAGCACTTGACACTGAATCTCCTTCGAAAAAATATTTAAAAGAAAACCACCTTACAAGCATATATGCGTGTTTGCTTGTTTGTATTTTTCTACCAACCTCAAACCACATGGAAAATTCCATCACATGTAGGGATGTCAATATATCCGATTTGAATTGGATATCTGACCAATCTGATCCGAAAAAATCGGATATAAAAAAAAATGATATCCAATTAAGAAATCAGATTGGATTCCGATTTAATAAATAGCATCCAATCATATATGAATTCAGATTCAGATATACATAATTATCTGATCGAATTCAGATGCAAATTCGGATCAGATTCATTTTTAGACAAATATCCTATATCTACTGCTATTAAATTTTGAAAATTAGCAAAATCTGGTTCAAAATTTGGATTCAGATATAAATATAAAAATCAGATTCGGATCGTAAAATTGGATTTCGGGTTCGGATATGACTTCATTATTCGAATTCGAATCCGAATATTTGAATATCCGAAAAAGCTGATATGATTAAGGATATACTGGGTCCGAATCTGATCCGTTGACATCCCTAGTCACAAGGTTCAGCGAGGTGTGTTCATTGGGTATCCTATTGAACAAAAGGCTACAATCTACTTGATTTGGATACCAAAAAAACAATTCGTTTGTGGGGATATGGTCTTCAATGAAATTGAATTTCCCTTCAAATTCTCAAAGGATCGGAGCAAAGTCTCATATTTTCTAGTTATTCCTCTCACATTTGTTACAGCCTTCCCTGTTGTGTCCCTGTTGTGTCCAGTTGATTTCATCGCAACCCTGATTTTTCTTCTGTGCGTCATCTGAAACTCGCAAGATCTTGCAAGGGGAGGAAAGGAGTGGTTGTGGACGAGGCAAGTTGGGCTTGTGATGATGTGCAACAGGTTGATGCATTGTTTGGAGGGGCCAAAAGAGGCGTTGATTTATTTTTCTATAGTCCTGCACAGATGTTGGCATGGGAATTTTCCTCTTTTCCGTAAAATTCTTTATATGGCTAGATTTCTTTTGCACCTATACAAATTGTTCCAAAAAAAGGGTCAAATTGAGCACTTCAATTTGGTTGTTAATTCCTCGAAAAGTAGGTACTCAGAAGCAATCATTTAAATGTGTTTTCCTAATTATTTAGGTGATATTAGTATGCTAGCAATAGTATTTACGTGGTAGAAGTCAATGACCGTTCATTTTTCAGGTGAATTTTCTACTCGCATCTTAGCTTGAGTTTGAATTCATTGTGATAAAATTAATGTTGCTCATAAGGTGATTAAATTCTATAGTCATTGTACTAATTCTTGGACATCAGGTGATGTGTTGTAGAGCTCGAGGATATTGATGCATATCAGAGAGACATGGAGCAATCAACATGGTAGACTAATTGAATGACATATTGATGATATAGTGTTACCTTATGTGGAGCAACATTAGTGTTCACTTTTAATTTGTAGGACTTCAGTTTGACTGTATAGAAAGATGATCTCCGTAGTTGTGGGGAAGGGAAGATTAATGAACTGGCTTGAGGTTCTTGGAGATAATTTAGAGAAAGACACTTATTTGAAATGAACAGGTAATAGGCGTGCAAGCTATAAAATACAATGATGGTGTTGATGCACATGCATAAAATTATTTCCAAACATAGGAACATACATATATGCATAGCAAAATCGACAGCAGTATTGTTTAATGCAGTGATTTTAAAATGAGTTATATGTTATCAGGTTTCTCATATAGTCTGGTTTGTTGGGGTATCATCAAAGAACACAGTCAAGGTGGAGAATTAAGCCTTTCTAGCATATTTGTTCAGCATACAGTTTTAAAAATCATGAACAAGGACTTGTGGCCCTTCATTTTCTAAAAATCCAGTGAAAGTGGCCAACTATGTAGCCCTTATGGCCTTTCATTTTCTAGGCTGGCAGCATGGGGCCACCTCTATTTCATAAAATAAAGACTTCATATGCTACTTGATGCTTATTAATTTGCTATGCTTTAAAGCAAAAAGTTGATGTTCTATCCCATTTGGTGTGATGGTGTTACTTTGAGAAGGAAAAACCATTAGACGGAAAATTTTTATGAGCATTTGGGGAGTGCGGGAACGGAAGGGAGACACGATTTAAGAATCAACGTTTGGGGATGGAGGAAGAGAGAGACACGATTTAAGATTCAATGTTTGGGGACGGAGGGGACTGAGGGAAGAGAGAGATAGAGATGAGCATTTTGGGTGAGAGAGAGAGAAAGTGTGTGTCTGTTCTGAAAAGAACCACCAGGGCCTTAGTGAGAGAGAGATACCGATTTAGTCCTGTATCGAAGCAACAGGTGGGAGATGGTGAGAGAATCTAATTACAAAACAACAAGAGCTGCAAACTTATGACACAGTTGACTGGTTGGACAAGATCTAGACTAGGATTAAACCTGGACGAGATTTGGACCATTAATCTTATGTTGGATATTCAAAATCCAAATTCTAGATTTGGATGTGGAGTGTGTCTATAAGTTCTTACATTCATATATACATATATATTTGGATTTCAAATTTAAAAGTTAGATTTGAATATGATATATAAGTTCTTTCATTCATATTCAAATCTGTTTTTATATCCGAATATATGAATATCAGAAAAATCAAATATGATAATGTGTGATTCAAATCCAATCCGTTGGTATTGATATCCCAGTTATCTTTTGAAGTGACTTTCCTTAGCCCTCAAGCAAGCCTTCGATGTGGCATTAATTAGAGGCTTGATTTTGGCTGAATATCTGAAAATATAGTCCCCAAATTGTAAATAATAATTACCAGCAGATCGGCACCCTTTAAAACACATGGAATTTTTTATCCTTATAAAATTCATATCTGGAGTTGAAAACTTGACTTGAAAAGCTCGATTCGATGGCGCACCTTCTACCATCAGCCAGGCACCCCATGCATTGTTCCTCCATGTCGATTGCTTCCTCCCAAAGTTTTCTCTTTCTCTCATTGTGAATTGCTTCCTTCTGAAAGCTTCTCATTTAATTTGTCCAAAAGTTGAAGGGGGTGTGACGCCTTCACGAAGCAGCATGGCTAAGCTGAATGTGGTGGTCGGTCTTGCTCTTCTCAACACGTCCGTTTTCCCAGCCCACTCCCTTTCCCATGTCTTCTACATGATCTTAACTGCAGTGGGAGATCTTGTCTCCCTCTTCCTTTACTACGCAGGTGGGTGCTTTCAGTTTCTTGTCGGTGGACTTCGTTCATGGTTATGTTCATATCAACTATGGAGTGCTTTTTTTCTCCGATGTACAACCCGAGAAAGACTAAGAAAACTAAGACGTCCAGTGGAACTCTTTCAATGCTCGCTGTTGGGGCTTCAGTACATTAATTGGTCAGTTTAATTTTACTGTACATATCGACGTTTTAAACAAAGCAGACCAGTCCGGTGCATATTAGTTACCAATTGGGGCCTTCATTTTCTATTTTTTGGTCATGTAATAAGGCCCTCCTTCTGTTCCTCACACGTTTTAAACCATAGCCAAAGCATCACGACAAATATTTGATTGACCAGATTAGATATATATAGCGTGAATCCAAATGCAATTTTCTCCTTTAGAATATGGAAGAGCTCTTTCTAAAGGCTAACTATTTTCTGAATGCCAAACACCAACGAAGAAAGGCATCCTGTTGGTGGACATTGAAACTGGGTGCATCTGAAGGTAAGAAACAAGTCCCCAGTGGCTTACAAGATATGAAAAGTTTGCGTTCTATGAATATTGGAAATTAATGATGGTTTGGAAATACCCAACCCTTTACCGCAGACTGTAGTTGGTATTTCATGCATGAGGGAGAAATTGGAATATGACAATTTGCAGAGATTAACTAGTATAGGAGTGCCTCCTCACACGCTATCGCAGGTCAATTAGCTTACAGAAATGCAGTTCGTTCAAGAAACTGGGATGTCACAGAAAATTCTTGAGCTTTTCCCAAAAGCTAAAGCTGTTATTTCATGGATGGGGATGAAATCGGAAGATAATGGTATGAGGGAAGTTAGTAAACGCGGGTTCAGTGCAAAGACACTGCGAAATAGCATATATACCATTCATTTCTGTGATCATAATCCATTCACATGTTTCAAAATTATCAACATCATGAGAAGACCTACCTGACTTGGTGATGCTAAAGACAATGCGTGGAAAAGGAGCGATGGGAGAGGCCACAAGAGAGAAAGGCCGACAAGGGGAAGTGTCTTGGAATCTAAACCTCAAGCAGGAAGTGGAAGTGGGAAAGATTAATTGCAACGGCAGATATGCTAAAGATGTCTTTTATTGTGGTTGATATGTAGGAAAAACTGCTCAAATATGCAGTAATATGCTTAATCATAGTATAACTTATGTACGTAGTGCCCCCAAATGAAGGTGCGCTTGGAAACAACGACTTAGAAAAACACTTCAGTATTTTATTCATGTTATAATTCAATGACAATGCAGATATAAGTGTAGTATATGTATATCTACTATGATAAGATGACATCGTTCTCAAGATAATGCATCAAATGCAGTAAAAGGACTGATGTTCATGCTGAAGCCAGTAGTGTTTATCAAGCATATCATGAGGTTGATCATGATGGTAAGCGTTAGTTGATTAAATATGAAGCGCAAAATGATCAAAACACATGATTCAAAAATATCATCAATAGACAAGTCGACAAAAAATATGTAACGGAAAAGAATTGGTTCTCAGCCAAATTATCCATCATAAAACATAAACCTTGTATTCCTTGATTAAGCATTTGTCTCATAATCAAATTTTACAAATTCTTCAGCTCAACCACGATTGCCAAAATGTGTCTATGTGTGAAGAATCCATGGTTGACTATCTCAACCACTTGAAGTTCCTAACTGATTCACTTTGTTTAGTTGTAGAAGTTATAAAGGAGGATGATTTAGTTATATATGCATGTACTTAGTGGCTTAGGGAATGAATATAAAGTTTTTGTCATAACTATGACAACTTCGAAATCTCTTCCCTCATTCTGTGAATAGCATGATATTATAATAAATCAAGAGAAGTGATTAGAACTCTTCAATGGAAATCCACAATCAGCAAGTGGGTCATCAATAGTTGCCTTCTTTGCTCAAAATAGGTGTGGCCTTGCCAAAAGTAGAGGCTGTAGTAGAGGTGATAAATGACTCTAGAGTCTTGGAAAATGTATACGTCCTAGTTCTGTATGGATAGAAAGGTCAAGTAATTGGTCAATTATTTGGTAGGAGGAATAAAATGGCCAATATTGCTAGAAGTTACTGGAGGCATTCATGGCAAATGTGAGTGTGCTGGTTTAGTTGGTGTGATGTTAGGCAAGAATGTGAATGTCCCGATGGCAAATTAAGGCAAAATGGAACTTCAATTAAAAAATAAGAGGTTTCTATTAACCCATGACCATGTTTTAGAAATAAAGTAAAACCTTCTATCTATATCTAAGATATGATAAGATAAGAAGTACAATATTTAGTTAACAAATCTATTTTTTTTAGGTTAAGGACGAGATGAAGAAGAAAATGCAGTTTGGAGAGGGGGAGGGGTAAAGACAATATCAAATGCATAAACAAAAAAGTGGCTGGAATAAAGTTGTCCAATCTCATAAGTTTGATTCTTTATTTGCTAGTTCCTATCCTACTGCAATTTCAAATTTTGTGTGGCATGCTAGATCAAGATAGGCTAGTAATTATTTGATGAGTGTGTTGAGAAATGATGATGTTGTTTTGAAGAAAAAAAAACAAGATAAAGAAATATGTTTTAATGGTCTTCTTACAAAAGTTGGTCATTTGCCATTTCAAATCGTTAGGCATATTCAGATTTTTTCCCCTTCTAAATAATACATGTAGACTATCAGAACTTGTAACTGTTCACATGGTGTGGCACAATGAGAAGTTACATAAATGTTTGTTCATCCACTAGAGTGTCTAGAGGCATTGGGTAGTGGTGAACTGTTGTACAAAATATTTTTTATTAAGATAAGAATCATTTCCAGCAAATAAATTTAATTGTAAAGAGCAAAAAATAGTTTTATTAATTTTTTTATAAGGGCATTTACTGTAATTAGAACAGATATCATGTAATTCTTCTCAACAAATTTCTTGTACACTGTAAGAGTTTAGTAACCAAGGAAGTGCTATTTAGCCACTTCATCGCATGTGTATGTGCTTTCTGTTTTGATCTACTACCCTTCACTCTGTTTTACTTGTGTGTTGTTTTCCATAGTTTTGATTTTACTATGGTAGGAGAGCTCTAAGCTCTTTTTTTTTAGCATGATATTGGTCTCTTATTGACCACTATGTGGTTATTTACTAATCATCATCTTGTCATCACTGCTTGCTCTTATATCTTGGTCAATATATGGCAAAAACAAATGCAAATATCAATCCACTGACTAGAGAAAACTCAAACACCCCTAGTTCAAATCATTTGCCTGACCTCTACATTGAATTTGACATCCCTTATTTTATGCATCATTCGGACAACCCATGAGCTTTGTTGTGAATTAGCATCTCGATGGTAATAGCTATGGCACTTGGACATGGTCAACGATAATGGCACTTGCCACTAAGAACAAAATATTGTTCAACAATGGTTCGTTGCCAATGCTTGAGGTTTTTTGTCTAAAATGTTCGTTGAGGTCTCATTTCAAGCATATGATCTTGTCCTAGATCAACTCATTTTCTCTTGAAAAAGAAGATAGTGTTATATATACTACCATAGAGAGAAAAGTACGTTTAGATTTACAAGAATGTTTCTACCAAAGTACCTGCAAATTTCAAATTAAGATAGTGATTAGCAAGAAAAATGAAGATGCATTTTCTATATTAGCATACTACATGAACTTCAAGGCCTACTAGGATAAGTTGGCCTCATGTGATCCTTTTCTATTCTGCTCGTAGGGAATGATGCAAAAAGTTTTGAAATTCAATAAAAAGAATGGTTGGTGCAGTTTCTAAAGTGTGATTCCAAGAACCAAAGGGTGAGTTTGTTCTTACTAATGTGTCAAATGCCATACTCATGACCATTGTTTCACGTTGCACAACCATCCATCAAAAGTGAAGGTGTCTAAATCGAACCCTAACAAGGGATATGATAAAAATTCCACAACTATTTCTAATGCCACAGAAAACTTTGTTGCAACTTTGTCAATGAATTCGTTTCATGGCAAGAAAAATGCTACACCCTCCTTCACTTTAGTCAGGTACAATTGATTGTTACAGTTGATCAAAAAAGAATCTTCCATGTGAAGAGGAAGCAACAATACATTTTAGATATAGCTCATTCATTAAGATTTTAATTCAATTTATCTATGACATTTTGGGCAAAATGTATTCAAGCAGCAATTTGTCTTATACACCAACTCCACTATTGAAACGAAAAATACTATGTGAAATGCTATTTTTAAGAAAACATGTTTTTACATAATGTGACTTTTTGGTTTTCTCTACAATGCAACTCATCAAACCTAAACAAAATTTGATCAAAGACCAAGAAGATGTGTTATTTTGGTCGTATGCTTAAACAAAAAATATAATGTATATAATTTTGATACTCATATAAATTTTGCCGGTCAAGATTTTACTTTTTTAGAAAATATTCTTTTTCAATAAACCTAAAATTCTTTTTCTTCTGCTGCCCATTATTGATCAAACTATAAAGAAAAATATGTGACAAAAATAAAGTGTTGATGACATTAGCAATAATAAGCAAAGTCATCTGACTACCTCTTCTAATTGCTCACAACAATGATCAAGCAAATAGTTATTGAGAAGAGGTTATTCATCTTGTTTTCCAATTCTATATCCTTTCAAAGGCTTTCTCTTACTCGTGAATCATCTTGACTTATTGTTTCACATTTGTCTTAACCTCTATCATATTAAGTAGTAAAGCACGAGTTCTAGCATTAATCTATGGGAGCTTAAGCTAAAGCATTAGAAGACAAGAGAACATGGGCTCTTACTCATTGTCCACCTAGTGTTGGATCAATTGGTTGCAAGTGGGTATATTGGATGAAACATATATCAGATGGAACTATTGAAAGGTTCAAGGCATGCTTGGTACTAAAATGATATGGGCAAATAGAGGGGCTGAACTATAATGAAACTTAGGTGCTAGTTACCAAATTAGTGTTTGTGAGATGCTTAGCATTGCCACAAAATTGAATTGGAGCCCATATCAGATGAATGTCTACAATACATTTTTACATGGTGGCTTGCTTGAAGTTGTTCTACCTAAAGGATATGGCTTACAGGGGAAAAATAGAATTTGTAAATCGAACAAATCAACCTATAGACCCTAATAGGCTTCACAAAACTGGTTTATCAAGTTCTCTATTGTGCTTAGAAGCTATGGGTTTCTACAATCAAAGGTTAGTTACTTGCTATTCACACTCTGAAGGTGAGAGTTTTATTATTGTCTTGGTCTATGTAGATGACCTTGTCATATAAGAAATAAGGATGAAGAGATCAACAAGTTCAAGAATTACTTAGATTTTGCATATGAAAGATTTCGAAAAACTGAAATTTTTCTTAGGTCTTGAACTTGCAAGAAGCAAATCGGGAATTCATGTAGCACAAAGGAAGTATGTTGTGGATATTATTGAAAAACCTGGTCATATAGATGCAAAGTCTGTTGACAAACCAATGGAAGAACACATACATCTGCCTAAAAATGATTGAGAATGCATCATAGATGATACAAAGTATATGAGATTAGTAGAGAAGCTAAACTACCTAACAATTACATGGTCTGACATGCGTATTTCAGTGAATGTATAAAACAGTTATATGGAAAAACTTTGCAATAATAATTGGGAAGCTGCTTTAAAGGTAGTTATACATGTAAAAAATAGTGCCGGTTAAGGAGTTTTCATGCCAAGCATAAATGAATTCAAGACAAGCATTGGAAAGGCGTTATCAATCTACATTCATACATCCATCTGTTATCTCATAATCTCGTAAATCTTTAGTTATCTCATAAACAATTAATGTCATCTCATACATCTGTTTGTCTGTTTGTTAACTCATTATTTGATAAATATTTTATTGTCTCATGAACATTATATCATACTTCTTTGTTATTTCGTACCTATTTGTTATCTCATGCACATGCATATGTAATGTTTGGGCTTGAAAGAAAATGGGCATATTGGTAGTATGGTCCACATCCGGGGCACGCTCGTTACATACACGGAGTGGCACAGAACTCTCTCTCATATTCATGAATGTTTTATTTGTCACTATTAAATGTCTCTGTTTGCATATTTGTTCTTGAAACCAGATATTGAGTCTCTCAGTTTTGTGCAGTAGTGAGACAAGACTTTCAAATTACTTAACATAATTTGGAATAAGTCAATAGTATCCATTGTATGGAAAACTTTCCCAATTTCTTATCCCCATCTTCCCTTTTCAGGTGATTGCAAATAAAAGGGCTGGCGATGTGGCTGGAACATTACTGAAATGGCCTTGTTATGCCAAAACCATTCCAAGATCTACCAGAATTTTTAGGACAAGAATAATGAGAACTTTTATGCTTTTTATTCTAAGATTTGATGGGGTTGCTTGTTCAGTTTATCTTCTAAATAATAGTGGTTTGTTGTCAATATAGTTTGTAGTGATGCTTACTAGTATAAAAATTATGATGTTTGAAAAATTATTTCCTTGTGCTATGTCTTCAACAAAAAAAATTAGCCTTCAATAAAACAAATTGGTCACAAAAGTTTTGGTTGGCAACATCTTTAATTTTTTTTTTCTAACAATATTGTACATTCATTTATGCAATAGTGTTTTTGAAATAAATATTACTCGAAACAGACCACTCGACGGATGGTTCCGCATAACTTTTCTTGCTTGATGTAAATTTTTTTGTTTTTCTATGATTCCATGCCATCCTTCTCATTGCGACTTTCAAGTTGTTTTGTGAAAAAAAAAACCATGATCCAATAATAGCCTTTTAAAATATGAAGTGATCTTTAAATGCAGCAATCAAATAGACATAAATACGACGTGCATTACTGCAACAAGAACGTGGTGTTCATATAGAACATGTATCCAGGAATGCAACGTTTTGCAATTAAATAACTTTGAAAAAATCAATAAAATTAAAGGATGAAATATGAGATGTTTCAAATGAGAATAGTGCATTAGAAAACAATTGAGTTACCTGTAAAATGTGGATCTGAGTGGTTCAAATGATGAACCAGTACTAAAAGGTAATACTAATTGGGTAGGGATGGAGGCAATCGGTTAAGTGTACAAAGTGGGTCTCAAAATTTTGAATTCTCTATGTGTTGGTTACTTATTTTGTCGTTTATCATAGGCATGTCATTTACTCGGACCATCTAATGTATGGAGTAGTTTGCGGTGCAATAATGCGTGAATTAATTTAAGTTCTTCTTCCTAGACATTATATTAAAATATATTAAAATAGTGCATATATTGTTAGTCCCAATTAGTGCCTCCCTTTGCGATCTGGTTGCAATAACAGCTTGCTGGGGGTACGCCCCTAGCTTTATCATTTCAAGAGCCTCCATTTGTTTCCCCATGTTTTACAGTGGAAGAGAGTAACGCCCAAAGTGCCTCCATTTCATGTGAATTTTATTCTTAACGCAGCAAATAATTGCAAATATTGCTGTATTTATTTTTATTGAGACAAACAATTGTAAATTTTTTTGTTAATATTTTGCTATATATCCTATTTTTTATCCTTGTAAAAACCACATAATCTGTTACGTAAGAACCTGTAAATCACTTAGTTAGTTTTACTCTAATATGTTGCCATAATATTAAAAGAGCAATATTTATGTCTAGAACTCCCTGATGATATATAATTAATTTGGTGCTTAAAGGAACAATAAAAGCTATATACTAATTTCTGAATAAATATAGAAGCATCTCTTCCTTGTTGTCTGAACAAAACAATTTGGCATGTTTATCTTAGTTAATTGGTAGCAAGATTGGAAATTAACACGTAGGAGGATATTAAATTTTTACAGTAAATTATTCAAAATTAATTAATATTGAGGCTATTAAGTTTTTTATAAAAATATTTTGAAAAGTCATTAATAAAAGTGGTGCATGTCGCTTGCTAACAAGACTGAACAAAATCCCCAAAATGGTGCCAATTAATCTGTTGATTCTAGCTCATTGTGCACATCTTTGAGACAACAACAACATTTGCAAGGATGGTGGATCCTCATGTACAGTGGACATCCCGAACGGTGCACCAATGAACAAACAGCCAATAATAGAATTTTATTTATTTATTTTGGGGGGTGTGAGAGAGAGAGGGAGAGAGAGGGGGGTGAGAGAGATATCGTTGATTTTGTTTAAAAACACAAATGAAATATTAGTGAGTTAAAGGCTTAGAAATTTGGTTTCTCCTTTAATTACGAAAAACAGCAAAAACATTTTAGTTCTACTATTTGCTAAGTTATATTTCTTAATATCTGTTATCATATTTTTTCAAAAAATTGGAGAGGATCATACCATCCTGTTGAAATTTTCTGCTCGATCAACCGTCATGCATGTTGAAACAAATATAGACATGAAGCACAACCGGTTTTCTGGGTTTTCAAACTTGGTATATATTTTTCCAAATTGGTATATATTTTTCAAATATGGTATATATTTTTCTGTTTAGCT